>NC_069001.1:15598258-15600880 GCF_001194135.2 Octopus bimaculoides | reverse complement strand
CTCCATTCTCACCACATGTCCATACCAGCGCAATCGTCTCTCTTGCACGCCACAACTGATGCTTCTAATGTTCAGCTTTTCTCTCAAGATACTTACACTCTGACGGGTATTTACATTGACATTACACATCCAACGGAGCATACTGGCTTCATTCCTTGCGAGCTTACGTATGTCCTCAGCAGTTACAGCCCATGTTTCACTGCCATGTAGCATGGTTGTTCGTACGCATGCGTCATACAGTCTGCCTTTTATTGTTATAAGTTAACTAATTAACCAATATAAAAAAAATTGTTTGACTTGTTAAATGTTAATGAATTGGCTGAAAATGATAAGAAGTGAAATAGAGCCAGTGTGTGTGTGTGTGTGTGTGTGTTTATTGACACAATGACCCTCCCAAGGTGCAACATAATTAAAATAATTAGAGGAATTAAAGTGAGCTAACTTTGAATGATATGGTTAGATTAGGGTGAATCAAACAGGCAACCTGCTGAAGTGGGGAATTATGTGTTTGAAGGGGAGGGGGAGTAAATTTAGTTGATAGAAATTTGAATTAAAAAATCTGAAATTAAATGACAGCTACCGTCACTATTATAGACTTCAGAAGTTCATAATACCAACAAAAAGAACTGAGACATCACTAAGTTTATTGAAAGTAATAATGTCTACTTAACCCTTTAAGTTTGTCCTTAAAATCCATGCTTGTTTTCAGACTTTTTGTTAACCCTTGATTTATATATTCTGAGTAATATAAAGCTTTCTTTTCATAAGTCCCAGGTTACTCTGGTGGTTGAAAAAGAAAATTGCGAATATGTACCTTATATGATGCATGAATACCAAGGAAATACGTCCTATGTATCACATATACACAAGACAGGCTGTGTTAAGAGATTTCACTGACATGTGTTACCTAGAAATCTGATGCCATAACTGGGTCCTACATTATAGTTGTAAAAGTTTAGGGGTTAAGTGCATAAACTTTTAGGAGTAAGCGTATTTCAATGTAAGGACTGAACTTAGCTGTTGATTGAATATACTACCTTTGAACATAAATATTAAATAGGATGGCTCTCATTGATTGTTTCAACATTGTCAAATCTAATATAAGATCAAATTTCTTCATCACCAGCATGCATTTCATATATGCACAGTTGGAATATGGGGATGAGAGGGTACTAAGCACAATATCCTCACACTGTCATCATCTCTAGTATTATTTTAATGTCCACTTTTCCATGCTTGCAAGGGTTGGATGGAGTTTCTTGAGGCAGATTTTCTACATCTAGATGACCTTCCTGCCACCAGTTTCCAAGCAAGGTAATATTTCCCCATGACCAGACATGTTTTCACAGAATAATGAAAGCAAATGACACCCCTTATACAACAGTGACCTTTGTTTACAACTACCACATTATGTCAAAACAAAGATACATGCACGTATGTATGTGGCAGGCTTTTTTCAGCTTCTGTTTACCAAATATATTTACAAGGTTTTGGTCAGCCCTGGGCTACAGTAGAAGACACTTGCCCAAGGTGCCATGCAGTGAAACTGAACCTAAAACTACACAACCACTCTGTGTTTAATTTTAAGTGTTGAGTTTTGTGGTTGGAGCTGTTGGTTTCCAAGGTTTTGATATTCAACTGATTTGTTATTGGAATATATCTGAAAGAAGAATGTGTTAAAAAGACAATTTCCATTTCTTTGTATAAGAAGAAGAAAATGTATTTTCCTCTTATTCGAGAAATTGACCCCCAAGGTCAGTATCTATAACTTCTCAGATGCACATAGGCTGCAATTACTGTTGAAGTCATTGTATGCTTTCATTTTTGCAGCAACACTCCACTTGATCATAGAGTTTGCTATTCCTTTGTCATTCACATACCAAATATATTTTGACAATGAAACACTGCTGACTTTGTTCCTATACTTGTATAAATGGGTGTGTTTTGTATACTAGGTTTTGAATGAATTTTCAATGAGCCTGGTGCATGTTTTTTCCATCCCAGAAATGACTTACATTGTTCCTATTCACTAGGTCCTTGGACAGGCATTTATTGATCGGGGGAGTGAGTTATATTTCTACAGTTATACTTGTAATGGAATGATTATATAGTATTTCTTAAAGTCATGAGAAATCTGCACCACCTACCCCACAAAAATAAAAAAAGAAAAGAGGCCAACATTTGACACGTACACACAGAGAAAGAATTACAAGATGTGTGCCACAAATCCACTTAGCAAAATGCAAATTAGTAGTACAATGTACTGTATAAGATTTCGAGAAGAACAATAGGTGTCAGTAGTATGTAAGATGTGTTAGCAGGTGCCATGCTTTCATTAATTGTTTTAGGTGTCTGTGTAGTTGTGAGCAAACAGACACTTTCTTGAGTCTCTCACACATGACCTAGAAGAACATTGAAGACGTGACAGTTGGTGAGTGTACCAGAACAACAGGAAAATGAAGTGCCTTGCTCAAAAACACAGCTCACAGCCCAGTCTAGGATCTGAACCCATGACCTTATGATTGTGAGCCTAACACCCTTAACTACTAGTCCGCAAACCTAGTCAAGTATATGCGTGTGTGTGTGTGTGTGTGTGTGTGTGTGTGTGTGTGTGTGTGTGTG
>NC_069001.1:15595682-15598067 GCF_001194135.2 Octopus bimaculoides | reverse complement strand
CAATATTAAATGCTATTATTTTAGCCTTATGCATATGCTTTAAGATATTCCAAAAAAGAATTAGTTCATGTTCACTTGAAAGTTTATATAATAATAATAATAATAATAATAATCAATGTTAAATCTCTGAACAAGGTATTAACAGTAACTGCACGATAAAGTGAAGTATATTTGCCACTTAAATGTGGCTGACCCCGAGGGGTGGATGTTACTGTTGCTTTTAGCCCCAGGAGGACATCTCCTCCAGCTGGCTATCGACACACATCTGTGCCCTGTCTGTATTTGCCAAGGGAAGTTATCTTTCCCATCTTGATCTACGATACGTACGTACCCGAGTCATGGGAGCTGTGCTGTTTTCTGACTTTGTCAACATGTCCACGGGTGTTAGACAGGTGGAGTTTGAAAAGTTGCTCAGAGTTATTGTGAGTAAGATGGTTAATAATTTTATGGATGCCTGCCAAGTCGGCTGCCAGACGTCAGAGTTTCAATGTATCCATGCCCAAGGAAGCAAGGCATTCAGAATATGGCAAATGCCTGATGGAGGGTATTCTCTTGGCTGCACGTCGCTGAATGGTTTCCAGATGATTAATATCCTGGGCAAGATAGGGGTTCCAGACTGGAGATGTAAATTCCAGGTGAGGCCACACCATAGCTATATAAAGCCTCAGATAGACAGCCAGAGAGCGGCTCACAAAGGACTTACAATTCTTATGATGTCAACAACATATATACATATCATGGTCATATATATGTGTATGAGCATATGTATACATATATACATATATATATTTGTATATATATATATATATATATATATATACATATGTGTGTGTGTGTATATGTATTTACACACACAAGCACACCTACATGCACATTATTTATTCATGGAAGTGACAGGTTGAAAGAAACATTGTCAGGCCACTAGGAATACAGAACTCAAAGTAAAAAGTTAGAGAACTAAATTATTTAATGATAAACGACTCTTACAGGATTAATTCTGTTGTATTCTTCAGGAAAGCCATTAATCAAAATGACGGCTTTATTCCCCAAGAATGCAACAATTTTTGGTCCTACAACAGTCAATTATTATTAAAAATCATAAATTAACATGCAGGTATAGCTGTGTGGTAAGGAGTTTGCTTCCTAATTACATGATTCCAGGTTCAGTCCCATTTGTGGCACCTTGGGCAAGTGCTTTCTAATATAGCCCAGAGATATTCAAAGCCTTCTGAGGAGACTGAGTAGAGGCAAACTGAAAGAAACCCCATCATGTATATATGTGTGTGTGGGCTTTTGTGCTTGACCTTCTCCCTCCTGCTTGAAAAGCAATGTTGTTTTGTTTACATCCTAGTAACTTATGGTTCAGAAAAGAGGCTGATTTCCAATAAGTACCAAACTTAAAAACAAGTAGCACAACTGATCTGTTTGACTAAACTTTTGAAGGCTGTGCTCCAGCATGGCTGCAGTCCAATGTCTAAAGCAAGTAAAAGACACACTCATAAGGTATTGTGTACCTTACTTTAATTGTGGTTCCTTCTCTTTCTAATGGAATCACGAATGAGAACTCATATATATCATTGGCTAATCACACCACCAGCACCTGTTCTGGTACTGTTATTCTATATATTGCTGGCAGGGAGATGAATTGCTGCTATCTCTAGCAGTCGAGTATTCATCATTGACAAGACTATTGACATAAACAAGAGTGCATTTGCATCAAAAGCCAATATGAGAGTTTCTCTCATAGCATTTATCATAGTATAGTTTGTCCTAAGAAAACATCCATCTTTAAGCAGGGATAAATATTACTTCCCAATATTAACACTGCCTCCATCACTAATATTTTTTAACAAGCTCAATGACTAATTGTAAAACTAGCACCAGTTCTTGGACTGACATTCAATATATTACTGGTGGGGAAATGAATCACTGCTATCTCTAGCAGTCAAGTGTCCATGATTAATAAGACCAAGGAAGGTTGAAATCACATGATTTGGTGGTTTTGGCACGGGAGCTGATGGGGATTTATCTCCCCACTAATGATATAAACATTTTGCACCAGAAGCTCATATGTGAGTTCTCTCATAGTAACAACTGCAGTATAGTTTATTCTAATAGAACATCCTCATTTAAGTGGGGATATATATGTGTGTGTGTGTGTGTGTGTGTGTGTGTGTGTGTGTGTGTGTGTGTGTGTGTGTATAATTTCAACGTCCACATTTCCCTTCTTGTATGAGTCAGATAGAATTTGTTGGGGCAAATTTTCTATAGCTGGGTACCCTTCCTGTTGCTAACCCTCACTAATTTCCTAATCAGATAATATTTGTCAATATTTCTCATACATATTTTCCACAGAAAACTGTATGACAGTTATGCTACTTTTCA
>NC_069001.1:15592287-15595672 GCF_001194135.2 Octopus bimaculoides | reverse complement strand
CGTCCACATTTCCCTTCTTGTATGAGTCAGATAGAATTTGTTGGGGCAAATTTTCTATAGCTGGGTACCCTTCCTGTTGCTAACCCTCACTAATTTCCTAATCAGATAATATTTGTCAATATTTCTCATACATATTTTCCACAGAAAACTGTATGACAGTTATGCTACTTTTCAACCATTGTGTGATGTTGAAACAAGGGCACACATGTATATGTATAGTTGGCTTATTTCAGTTTCCATCTATAAAATCCACTCAGAAGGCTTTGATCAGCCTGAGGTTATAGTACAAAAAACTTGCTTAAGGTGTCACGCAATAGGATTGGAGCCTAGACTGCATGGTCAGGAAGCAAGCTACTTAACACAGCAATCGTTCTGTGTGAGTGTGTGTATGTAAAGTGTGTTTGTGTGTGTGTGTGTGTGTGAGAAGGTGTGTGTGTGTGTGTGAGAAGGTGTGTGCATGTGTGAGAGTGTATGAAGGTGTGTGTGTGTGTGCTAGGATGCATGTGTTTGTGTGTGTGTGTGTGTTTGTGTGTGTATAGGTGAAGTCACATCATCTAGTGGTTAGGCTGTTGGGCTCACAATAATTAGTTCATGGGTTCAATTCTTGGACTGGGTGATGCATTGTGTCCTTGAGCAAGACACACCACTATACACTGCTTCAGTTTACTGACTCAAAATGAGTACCAGCCAACTGCTGGATGTTTGTCTGCTGGCAGCCACATAAACACCTGATACAAGCTGCCAGATTTTGCTTGGGAGTGACGGCTAAGCTACACACCTATTTGTATCTTATTTTACATGTTTCAGTTATTTGACTGCGGCCATGCTGGGGCACTGCTTTGAAGGGCTTTAGTAAAACAAATCAACTCCAAGACATTTTTAAAGCCTAGTTCTTACTCTACTGGTCTCTTTTGTTGAACTGCTAAGTTACAGGAATGTAAACACACCAACAATGGTTGTCAAGCAGTGGTGGTGGGGGAAATCACAGACACAAACATACAAAGATATATACATAAATACATAAATATATATGATGGGCTTCTTTCAGTTTTCGTCAACCAAATCCACTCACAAAGCTTTGGTTGGCTTGAGGCTATAGTCGAAGACACTTGCTCAAGATGCCATGCTGTGGGACCGAACCTGGAACCATGTGGTTGCAGAGCAAGCTTCTAACCACACACATATTTGTATGATTTTAATGGCTAAACGGTTGTCACCAACCACTTTACAGCATCTGGAACTGGAAAGATTGTCTCCAATATGACTAAAGAGTTTTCTCTGCTTTGTATCAGTCTTTATTCAGAAATACTCTTTTACTCTTTTACTTGTTTTAGTCATTTGACTGCGGCCATGCTGGAGCACCGCCTTTAGTCGAGCAAATCGACCCCAGGACTTATTCTTTGTAAGCCTAGTACTTATTCTATCGGTCTCTTTTTGCCGAACTGCTAAGTTACAGGGACGTAAACACACCAGCATCGGTTGTCAAGTGATATTGGAGGGACAAACACAAACACACAAACATACACACATACATATACATATATACGAAGGGCTTCTTTCAGTTTCCATCTACCAAATCCACTCACAAGGCTTTGGTCGGCCCCAGGCTATAGTAGAAGACACTTGCCCAAGGTGCCACGCAGTGGGACTGAACCCGGAACCATGTGGTTGGTAAGCAAGCTACTTACCACACAGCCACTCCTGAGCCTACTGTCAAAATTGTTTCTTCCTCTTTGGAATAGTTTTCCTGTTAGATTTCCTTTCGACCAAACGCTTTACAGCATGGACTGGGTATATTGTATTATACTACCAGCATGACAACTTTTTTAAGCTTACTCACACATCTTTTATATTTGGCAGAAGTAACAGAATGACTCAAGGGCCAAGAGTTTCGTGTGTTAGCACTTATCTATCTATCTATATAAATACACACATATACATGCATACAAATACATATACACACATATACATGCATGCATAGATAACACATACATACATGCATACATATACATACATAATGCATACATACATACATATATGCATACATATACATACATGGAAATACATGCATATCCTTCTGCCTCTATCTCTATCCATTTGCCATACTCCTTTCACACTCTCACAAACTTAACTCATCCTACCTCTCCTCTTACATTCATTTTCCTGTAACTCAAGGGTATACCTCAACATCATCCCCACTATTTTCTGTTTTTTTCCAACTAGGGTAACCCTGAATCTACAGCAAAACACCTGTTCCTATCCATCTATATCATACCTTTCAATACCTGCATCAAATCCACTCACATCTCACTTGACGGGGTTTACTCTTGTGAGTTACTTTGTGACCTCTCTGGTGCGAGATACAAAGCACCCAGTAAACTTTGTAAAATGGTTGGCATTAGGAAGGACATCCAGCCATAGAAACCATGCCAAAGTAGACATTGGCACTTGGGGAAGTCCTCTGGATCATAAGCTTCTGTTCAAGAATCCAACTCATACCAGCATGGAAAATAAATCCTTTGTTTGTTTCAGTTATTAGACTACAGCCATGCTGGGGAACCGCCTTGAAGAATTTTCAGTTGAATGATTCAACCCCAGTACTCTTTTTTTTTCAAGCCTAGTATTTATTCTATCAGTACCTTTTGCTGAACTGCTAAGTTCCAGGAATATAAACACACCAACACTGGTCAAGCAGTGGTGGGGGACAAACACAGATACAAAGACACACACACAGATGAGTGTGTGTGCATGTGATTGTGTGTGTGTGTATATACAATAGGCTTCTTTCAGTTTCCATCTACCAAATCCACTCACAAGGTTTTGGTCAGCCTGAGGCTAGAGTCACCACACAGTGGAACTGAACCTGAAACCATGTGGTTGGGAAGCAATCTTCTTGATGCACCTGGACACATCAACAGTAGTTTTTCCTGGAGGGTCACTGGGCATTTTGGGTCTTTCAACAATCAGACATCCCCACCCAGGTGATCCAGGCAGGATTGGTCAAATGCTAGCTTGTGTCCAGTAAAAAGTATCATTTCCCGATCCACTGCCACCTTGAGCAATCATCTCTGCTGTCTCTATGGTCAGTTTGATGGCCTCAATGATGTTACTAGGTTTGTCTGACAAGGTGTCTTTTTTAAACACACACACACACACACACACATATGAGGAGGTGCTGAAAAGTTCCTAGCTTAAAGGGTGTGGTGAAAGGCCTTGTTAGAGGCCCAGTCTTCCAAGTTCTTTTATAGGGCTTAGAAAAACTGAAGGACTGCTGCAATAATTGTGTGAATCTGAGAGGGGAATATGTTGAATAAAAGCATAACTGATCCTCCTGTATTTTCTTTTACCCAAAGCTAGGAACTTTTCAGCACCTCCTCGTATATAT
>NC_069001.1:15583811-15591585 GCF_001194135.2 Octopus bimaculoides | reverse complement strand
ATGTCCATACCAGCGCAATCGTCTCTCTTGCACACCACAACTGATGCTTCTAATGTTCAGCTTTTCTCTCAAGATACTTACACTCTGACGGGTATTCACATTGACATTACACATCCAACGGAGCATACTGGCTTCATTCCTTGCGAGCTTACGTATGTCCTCAGCAGTTACAGCCCATGTTTCACTGCCATGTAGCATGGCTGTTCATACACATGCGTCATACAGTCTGCCTTTTACTCTGAGTGAGAGTCCCTTTGTCGCCAGCAGGGGTAAGAGCTCTCTAAACTTTGCCCAGGCTATTCTTATTCTAGCAGCTACACTTATATATATATGATGGACTCTTCCATTGAAAACGATGTATGAGTGTTCAGCAAATGATTTGTTTGTAGTGATCAAATGTCGGTGCTGCACATTAGCTCACTCTCTCCATCAAATCAACATTGTCTGAACAGGTGTGCACAGTGTACAATGCATCAGGTGTCAAAGTGATTGCAGATCATCGTGAGATAAAGTATTTTACTCAAGAACACAACTCACCACCAGGCCTTAGAACTGAAAGCATGATCTTACAATTGTGAGTGCAACATCATAACTACTTGGCCATGTGCCCTCACGTATATATAAATATATATATATAGCACTGTTACAAAATAAGACATGTATATGTGTATTTTAAATGGGTATCATGACATTTTCACAAAGTAATTGTTATATATATATATATATATATATATATATATATATATATATATATATATATATATATCTACACACACATATATATATATAAATGTAATATTTATTACAAAGCTACACAAAAGTGAATGTAACCATTTGTATGAGATGTTTTGAATAGCTGTCATGATTCCTTCCAGAATGTCATGTCATTTTTTAAAGCCATACAAAAAAAAAAAGAAAAGGAAGAAGTAATCTATTTATACAAGGAAAAAAAACTTTTAGAGTGGTTCAGCCAGCCACTTAAATATTTAATTTAAGAACTATGCTAATGGTCAATTGAATATTCACCTGTCGCACATTTACTACGTACTGATTGTCTCTGGTGACCTTGGCTTGCAAAATTACCTGTGACATACACGCGTAGAACCAGCACGTTCTCACAATTATACACACACGCACACATCTATCTATCTATCTATATACATACACATACATACCAAGCTTGTTTGGCTTTTCTTCTCATATGTGAACAGGAACAACTTATATTCGTGTTATTTCATCACCGGTTCATTTTCTTTCAATTGAACAATGAGTTGTAAATGGCTTCATTTATTATTTGGGAATTAAGGCATAAAATGTACAGGAATATATAAAGAAACAATGAGTGAATGACGACAGACGGTCTTTTAAGGAAACGTAAGATAGGATAGGCTTGAATGGAATACTGGGCAAGGCAAATGGGAGGGCTGAGACACTAACATCTATCTATCTATCTATGCAACACACACACATAATATATACAATCATGCTCACACATATACATCCTGTAACACTGGGACATTTTCTTCAGAATTATGTATGTATATCATCATTACCATCATCATTTAATGTCTGCATTCCATGCTGGCATGGGTTAGACAGCTTGATTGGAACTGGTAAGCCAGAGAGCTGCTCTAGATTCCAGTCTGAATTTGGCTTGGTTTCTACAGCAGGATACTCTTCTTAATGCCAACCTTTCTGAGAGTGTAGTGGGTACCTTTTATGTGTCACTGGCATGAATGCTGTTATGTGTCACCAACACTGGCCACAATTACGATTTCACTTGGCTTGATGAGATCCAATGTTCAAAGATCATGCTTCACCACCTTGTCCCATGTCTTCCTGGGTCTACCTCTTCCACAGGTTTCCTCCACAGAGATTGATATTTCTTTACGCAACTGTCCTCATCCATATATATCACATGACCATACCAGTGCAGTTGTCTCTCTTGCGCATTACATCTGATGCCTCTTATGCCAAACTTTTCTCTCAAGATACTTACATTCTGTTGTTCATGCACACTGACATTACACATCCAGTGGAGCATACTAGATTTAGTTATTTCAAGCCTTCACATGTCTTCTGCAGTCACTGCCCACATTTCACTGCTGTGTAGCATGGCTTTTCACACACAGGCATCATACAATCTGCCTTTCACTCTGAAGAAGAGGCCCTTTGTTGCCAACAAAGTTAGAAGCTCTCTGACTTTGTCCAGCCTATTCTTATTCTAGTAGATATGCTTTCAGAGCATCTCTTCCACTGCTGACTTGGTCACCTGGATAACAAAAGCTATCAACTACTTCTTGGTATTCCACCTGGCATTTGATGGAGTCTATTTTTTGTATAATTTTAGTGTTCACTCTACCTGTGCACCTGCCAACCACAAAAACTATTTTTCCTGTTAACGTCCTCTGATATTGCTGCACCTCTTATGTGTCCATAGCTTGCACTCTGTACACCTTAGTTTCTTATTTCTTTATTGCCCACAGGGGGCTAAACATAGAGGGGACAAACAAGGACAGACAAAGGGATTAAGTTGATTACATCGATCCCATTGCATAACTGGTACTTAATTTATCGACCCCGAAAGGATGAAAGGCAAAGTCGACCTCAGCGGAATTTGAACTGAGAATGTAACGGCAGACAAAATACCGCTAAGCATTTCATCCGGCGTGCTAACGTTTCTGCCAGCTCGCCTTTGTACACCTTGGTTTCTACCTATGCTTTTTCTACATATCAACCAGGGCCATCTACCTGAAGGGATTTGTGATTCTTCAGCTTTCCTACTAAGACTTTGGTTTTTGCTAAATTAACTCTAAGGCCCTTTGATTCCAGACCTTGCTTCCACTCTTGAAATTTTCTCTCCAATTCTGGGAGTGATTCAGCTATTAGAACAAGGTCATCAGCATAGAGGAGATCCCATGGACAGCCTGACTTGGATTCCTCTGTTATGGCTTGGAGGACTATGATGAGCAAGAGGGGACTGAGGACTCCTACATGTATGCTGAATTCCTTGTTATACTCGTTGCCAACCCTCACCTTACTGACAACGTTCCTGTATACAACTTGTACAACTCTCACCAGCAACAGGCAGAGGGAAAAGGGGGACAAGAGAGAGGAGAAGGGAATGAAGGGAGTAAGGAGAAGGTAGAAGCAAAGAAAGATAGACAAGGGACAGCAAAGAAGGAGGAGAGAAAAAGAAATATAGAGGATTATAGAAAATTATATAGAGGATTATAGAGAAAGAAAGAAAGAAAAGAAAATAGGCAGAGAGTAGAGTGTGGAATCACAAAAATTATATATAAAAAATATACATATATGTACATATACATACATTAGATAGATAGGTAGATAGATAGATATTCACACACATACACACATAACAGGCACCCAGTCGGTTACAATGATGAATGTTCCAGTTGATTCAATATCTATAGAATGATCTGTTCATGAAATTAATGTTCAAGTGGCTGAGCACTCCAAAGACATGTGTAACCACAACATAGTTCTTGGGAAGACTCAGCGTGATGCAGAATGTGACATGACTGGCACTTTGAAATACAGGCACTACTCATTTTTTCCAGCTGAGTGGACTGAGGCAACGTGAAATAAAGTGTCTTGCTCAAGGACACATCATGCTGCTGGGTAACAAACTCACAAACTTATGTAAGGAAATTGAAAGAAGCCAGTCATTTTTTTTTTTTTCTCCGTGTTTTTCTCCTTGTCTCCGTATTCTTTCTGTTGAAGAGCGTAGCTCGAAACGTCAAAGACTTTCCGTATTCCCGAGCGTCATACTAATACATCCTTTTGTTATTTACACCACCTGTCCTCGTCTGTTTTTTTTTTTCGTATATTCTCCCATATATATATATATATATATATACACACATACATACATACGTGTGTGTGTGTTTGTGTCTGTTTGACAACTGGTGTGTGTTTATGTTGCCATAACTTAACAGTTCAGCAAAAGGCACCAAAAGAATGAATACCAGTCTTAGAACATAAAGGAAGACTAAGTACTGGGGTTGACTCATTCAACTAAATATTCTTCAAGGTGGTGCCCCAGCATGACCACAATCTAACGATTGAGACAGGCAAAAGATATATATATACACATGCATATTGTAAAACTATAGTTTATTGGCTGAAACCAATAAATGAATTTGTGAGTGTATGGCTATGCGTATGTTCATGTATGTATCTAGGAATGTGAAGCATCCCCATCTTCCCATGAAACCATTTTAGCAAAAACGTTGATCTCATGTTGACATTCCTGATAAATAAATCCTCTGGTAGCTCTGTGCTTTTGGGCTTTCAAAAAACCAGGGGAATAAAACATCCTTTGTTTTAAAAGGTTAGTGACAGAAAGGCTCTCAGGTTGTTAAACAATGCAGAGCAAAATACATTTTGAATGTGTGCATGCATTCACATAAATGCTCTGTGTGTGTGTGTGTGTGTGTGTGTGTGTGCATGCGTGCGTGCATGCGCGAAAAGGAAATAATCTACTTATGCATATGTTCTCTATGTGGCCTGTGAGCTTTCTGTGCTCTGTTTATCATTTTGTCCACGTTTTTTTGCAACGTCCTGTACCCAGATATGCATCTATATATACATGTAGATGTAGGTATGTACATGCATGTACGTATATATGCATAAACTCACATATTATTTGTATTATTATAATATATATATATATATATATTTATATAAAGGGCATTATTTATATAAATATAAACGAATAATTATATTCTTGGGAATAGAAATTTCCCTTATGAATTTTTTTACACACTGGCTTCTTGATAAAATTCTTGTAAAAGAGTTTTATCCTTTTTTGAATTTATATATATATATATATATGTATGTATGTGTACATATGTCTGCATATGTTTTCATTTCTCTATCATCCATACTATTGCATGTTATACATTCCTGGCTAAATGGGCAGGCAAACTGTCCCTCTGAATGGGAAGCCAGTCTGCAGCAAGGTTATTCATCTACAGCTGAGTGTTTTGCTCAGGGATGCATTGTCAGTCTGTGAATTGAAACCACAATCTTGCAGTTGTGGGTGCAACACCATAACCCCTAGGCCACATGCCTTCACATTATTTAACAGCCATTAGATGATGCTATCTTTTATCTCTTACTTGTTACAGTCATTAGATGGTGGCCATGCTGGGGCACCGCCTTGAAGAATTTTCAGTCAAATGTATCAATCCCAGTACTTAATTTTTTGGCTAAACCTGGTACTTATTCTCTTGGTCTCTTTAGCTGAACTGCTATGTTATGGGGATGTAAACATACCAACACCAGTCATCAATCAGCGGTGGGGAACAAACACAGACACAAAGATGCACACACACGACGGGCTTCCTCCAGTTTTGGTCCACTAAATCCACTCACAAGGCTTTGGTCAGCATTACGTTTCATGGGCTGTTTTAGTTTGACATGGGATTGGAAAATGTAATAAAAATGGAGTCGCAGCTCTTTGACCTTTTGTACTGAGAATAATCTGGTTGTTACCAACACTCTGTTTAAGGAGAAAGATAAATATAAAACCACCTGGATGCACCCAAGATCTAAGCACTGGCATCTCATAGATTATATTCTGATCAGAAAATGTGATTTGAAAGATGATTCTAGTGTTCAGGCCATGTGGGGAGCAGAGAGCTGGACTGACCATCGTTTAATGCATAGAAAAAGAAATTTTTCGATAATACCTAAAAACCAACAGTCTGGTCCTAAGTTACTCAAGAAGTTAAAGTTGCAAACTTTAAATTATCAAGCAACTTGCAAAGATTCCACGATGCTATGGAAAGTATCAATCTTGACTCAAACAATCTATGTGAATATTTCAAAACAAAAGTATTTCAGGCTGCAAGTTCGACAGTAGGATTTAAATTGCACAAGTCCAGTGACTGGTTCTCAGATAAATCAGTAGAAATTCATGATCTACTTTTAGAAAAACAAAACTTTGGCAACTTCTTTCTCAGTCCTTGAATCCCAACTCAAACAAAGCTTACAGAAATCTGAAAGGGAAAGTGCAGACTGCTCTAAGGAAAATTAAACAGGAATGGTGGAATGATAGAGCAAAAACGGTGCAAGAAGCAGCTGATAGAAATGATGCCAAGCATTTGTACTCTTATGTTAAGGAGGTAAATGGCCCAAAATCTTCTCCAATAGCTCCAGTGAGAACAGCAAATGAACATTTGCTTTTGACTGACACTGCTTCTATTCATAAGTGCTAGGCAGAACATTTTTTCTGCACTTTTGAATCACCCATCATTCGCTGACATGAGGATGATAGAAAATAATCGAACACCTTCCAGTTATAAAAGAGATGGCATTTGAAACAACTCTAAATGACATTTATTTAGCTGTGAATAAGCTGAATAACAATAAGTCTCCAGGGTCTGATGGAATCTGCGCAGAAGTCTTGAAATATGGGGGTGACAAAATGTTCGAACTCTCAAATATATTAATTTGTCAGAGAAAGTGTCTCAAGACTGGATTGATGCTATTTTAGTCTCCGTGTATAAATCAGGGCCAAAGGATCTGTGTGGTAATTTTTGTGGGATTTCGCTTTTGTCTGTGGTTGGAAAGGTTCTTGCCAGCATTTTGTTGGAACGTTTACATACCTTCGTAATTCCAAATATAGTGTCTGAATCTCAGTATGGCTTTCATTCCTCCAGGGGCACAGCTGATTGTATCATTACTATCAGACAATTGCAGGAAAAGTGCATTGAACAGAATCTTGCTCTATACCATTGCTTTGTTGATTTGAGCAAAGCATTCGAAATTGTTAATCAAAATGCTCTGTGGCTAATTCTAAGGAAAATAGGTTGCCCAGAAAAAATTGTAAAGATGATCAGGGCTTTGCATCAAGATATGAAAGCTAGAGTTAACTTTGGTGGTAGGCTCTCTGAAACGTTTCCCGTGGAAAATGGAGTAAAGCAAAGAGACCTTGAACCCCCTTCCCTCTTTGCAATATACTTTGCTGTTGTGTTGTCACATGCTTTTCAAAACTTTGAAGAGGGTATTTACAAAAAATACCGAACAACAGGGAATGTTTTTAATCTGACCAGACTGAAATTCAAAACGAAGGTTTTTACTTCACTCATTAGGGAACTTTTATATGCTAATGACTGTGATCTTGTCAGTTATTCTGGAATCTCATGTATCTGCATTTGACTCAGCTTGTGATGATTTTGGCTTGACCATCAACTTAAAAAATACAGATATAATGCATCAATCTGCATGTGGTGCTGTTTGTAACCCCACTAAAATTTCTTGTTAAGGGTATGTTACTTGAGGTTGTTCATTTGTTCATCTACCTTGGAAGCTCTGTACAAAACGATGGAAATCTTGATACAGAAATACATCTGTGAATTCAAAGGGCAGCGAAAGCATTTGGTGGCTTAGAGTCACTCATTTGGCACCAGCGACATATAAAAAGCAATACAAAGTTGGCTCTTTACAAATCATTTGTCTTACCATCCCTGTTGTATTCTTCAGAAACATGGACATGTTATGAAGGACACTTTAAATTGTTAGAACAATTCCACCAAAAATGCCTTCATTGCATTTTAAACATTAAATGGAGTTCTTTTACTCCAAACACAGATGTCCTTGCATCTGCAGGCATCCCCTCAATTAAAGCCATGATTTTGAGGAACCAAATGAGATGGTGTGGCCATATTGTTTGAATGGCAGATGAATGCATACCAAAACAGCTGTTTTATGGTGAGCTTGCAGAGGGGAAACGCTATTGGCATAA
>NC_069001.1:15583367-15583711 GCF_001194135.2 Octopus bimaculoides | reverse complement strand
AGATGTCCTTTTTAATTTTTATTACTGATATGACATAATATGTCATATGTATTTGTATATTGTTTTTATTGTCCTGTCCTCTTAGTTGAAAATTAAACAGGTAAATTGACATAATACAATGTCCACAAGTTGATGAGTACCACATATTCCCCTCCATTTTGCTATTGCTATATAAATTAAGGGTAAAATTTCCTTTTACCTGCACCCATTTATTGCACTCGGTAAAAACACTAGTGTAATAGTACTTGGGTATCCTTCCGGTAGTATATTGGATAGATATTATCCATTAGTGGATTGGATTCACAACCTCTAACTTTCTTGGATTACATATATATATATATATA
>NC_069001.1:15578560-15581575 GCF_001194135.2 Octopus bimaculoides | reverse complement strand
CATGTGTAAGGACTTTCGAGCGAGATCGTTGCCAGTGCCCCTTGACTGGCTCTTGTGCGGGTGGCACATAAAATACACCATTTTGAGCGTGGCCACCTGACTGGCCTTCATGCCGGTGGCACGTAAAAGCACCCACTACACTCTCGGAGTGGTTGGCATTAGGAAGAGCATCCAGCTGTAGAAACTCTGCCAGATCAGATTGGAGCGTGGTGTAGCCATCCGGTTCACCAGTCCTCAGTCAAATCGTCCAACCCATGCTAGCATGGAAAGCGGACGTTAAACGATGATGATGATAATGATGATGATATATATATATACATACTTACACAAATATATAAAAACACTATGCTTATTATTATATTAGGAAATGGAAGCATCTAGTTCAACAATAAATTTTACGTTTTTTTGTTTTGTTTTTTGATCAAAAATATAATACTGAACTTATTGTATACAGTGCTCAAGCAACTGAATTGTTACTGCTGTTGTTTATGCTGTCAATGTTGCCATTGTTAATGTTGTTTTCCATGCAGCAATATAAAAATAGTGTTTTTGTTGCTTTGTATGTTAAATATAAATTAAGCTATGAAATTCTGACTATAAATTGTATTCAAAGTTCACTATAGAAGCAAATAAATTATATTTTTATCCCTGCTTTAAAACTAACTCCCTCTACCAACTTATGTAGTTTGTTTCTGTTGAAACTGTAAAACTCTACTCTTTCACACAGTTACACCTTACGGGCAACCATTAATATAATGTCGTCTTTTAATACTAAGTAGCTATAGTGGAAGTTTCTGAATACTTTTCTCTCTTGTACTAGCTTTCTTATGACTCACCTAATTCAAGAACTGTACAAAAAAAAAAAAAAGCAAAAAAGGCATAAAAGGAATCTATCTCTATATCTATTAGTCTATTAATATTAATATCTATCTAATTCTGCACCTCTCTTGCTGCCTGTCTATATCCCTATATCTGTATCTATCTTCCTACATATCCTTATCTCTGGCAACCCCCTTCCCCACCTTTCCATGAAAAGAAAAGAAACTAGCTCCATCTATGGAATAAAAATTCTTGAATGTATAGCTTTGCATTTATGATTATTGTAAATGAATATATCTTTGTTCACTATCACACAATTAACTACTGTTTTTTTTAGTGGTGTTGCTGAAAGAACTTTCTCAGTGCTAAAGCAATCAAATCATACTGTATAATAAGCCAGTGGGAACCACAGACGTCCACAATTCCCTGACCCATCCCATTCCTGTCGTATATGGAGGTATTGTAGCTGATATATAGTTTTCTATACCAGTTTCGGATTTATCCAACGAGGTTGTTGACTGATGACGTCACATAACAATTTACTTCATTTATGACTTCATTTTGTCTCTTGTATAGATGTTGAAATATCTTACAAAATAGCTTAACAGCTTGACTAATTAGTTAGTTCATTAATTATAATGATGTCTAGCATAGACACAATGTTGGAACAGTTGTGGGAATGAGTACAGTTAATTAAATCAGCTTTAAAAACTAATTATAATATTTCCAACAAAAGCAGTTTTATAACTCCAACATGTATCAATATTGCTGGGCGAAATGCTTAGCAGTATTTTGTCTGTCTTTACGTTCTGAGTTCAAATTCCACCGAGGTCGACTTTGCTTTTCATCCTTTTGGGGTCAATAAATTAAGTACCAGTTGCACACTGGGTCGATCTAATTGACTGGTCCCCTCCCCCAAAATTTTTGGTCTTGTACCTAGAGTAGAAGAGAATATAGTTCACACATCCATCACAAGGCATATAACAACATGTATGTAAAACCACCAACACAGTATATATGCCATCTCCAACATACAGTATGTATATCACCTCCAACAAACAGTATATTTACACTACCTCCAACATACAGTATATGAGGTGGTATTAAAAAGTTCCTAGACTAGATATGTTTAATAAAAAATAACTTAAGATTTGACATCATCTCCTTTGAAATAGTCACCTTGCACAGCAATACACTGGCTCCAGTGTTCCTGCCACTTTTGGAATCCAGCCTGGAAGTTGTTTTCCATAAACGAGTCAAAGACCGGCAGTGATTTGCTCTGGATCTCAACAATGGTGTGAAAACGGCAACCTTTGAGCTGCATTTTCATCTTGGGGAAGAGATGGAAGTCTGCAAGTGATAGATCTGATGAATAGGGCAGGTGCAGAGGTGATATCATGTTGTTTTTGGAGAGAAACTCATGAGTGAGGAGAGCTTGGTGACAGAGTACATTGTTGTTGTGAAGAATCTGGACGTTAGCATTGCCTACATGGACCCATACAACAAACCAACAACATCAGCAATGTCGCTGATTGTCCTCTGACAATCCTCCTGCACAAACTGACGAATTTTCTTCATATTTCCAGGTGTCATTCTCATGGCAGGTCTCTCAGATCACACATCATCTTCTAGGGAAGTTCTTCCACTTTTTGAAGCATTCATGTCACTTGAAAAATTGTGTACGACCCATTGGCTCATCGCTGTAAGCTTGCTGAAGCATGCTCAATGTCTCTGTAGCAGACTTCCCAAGTTTAACACAATATTTAACGTTGGCTCTTTGTTCCTGTCCATGATAAAATCACAGACTATGGCATACATGTGATCACAACTACACAAATTTCACAACTCGTGAAATAAACACAGCAATGTCACTCAGCACACTGCCCCATGAAGGTCACTACTAGCTCTCGCTGTGCACACAACCATGTGCTGCCATCTGTTGGTACACTACAAAAGTAGCCTGGGAACATTTTGATACCACTTGATGTATACCACCTCCAACACACAGCATATATACCACCTCTAACATAGCATATATACCACCTCCAACATACAGCATATATACCACCTCCAACATACAGCATATATACCACCTCCAACAAACAGCATATATACCACCTCCAACATACAGTATATATACTACCTCCAACATACAGTATAAAGCACCTCTAACTGTACGTTGGTGTTATATACTGT
>NC_069001.1:15570245-15578146 GCF_001194135.2 Octopus bimaculoides | reverse complement strand
TGATGCTTTCTTTGTTATGACTGGGTTTTCTCCTTAATAATTTCTATCATTTGTTCAAGGCCACAAATTTGAAGAGAGGGTTAGAGTAAGTCAAATAAATTGATCCCTGTACTTCAATGATACTTTATTTTATCAACCCCAGAAAGATGAAAGGAAAAGCTACTTTCTACAGGTGCAAGTTTTTTAAAAGCCATTCTAAAAGCCTTTTGTCAACTGATTTTTTTAAAATCCCCACATTACATGGGAATTTTCATGGATTGTTATATAAACATCTGAGAACATTTTAATAACCTGTCCTTCGGAGTTTTGAGGATGAAATCCTCAAATTCCCTTCCCTCTGTCTCAATTTTGCTTTTATTTTGATTTACAAAATCCATCAATTCACTGTTGCATTTATTCACAACAGTGAAATTGGTGGATATATTTCATGTACAGTTGAAAGTATTTTCTTGTTTTTGCAGTTCTATCATCAGTTGTTTCTCTGTTTCTATGTTTTTATGCTACTGTTGATGATGTTGCTGCATTTGTAGTTGTCGTTGGAGCGGTTGTGAATTGGGCTGCAGTTGTGGTTTTGGCATATCTTTTTGCTGTGTTCTTGGAGTAAGGCTATGTACCTGCCTCCTCTTTCATATAGCCCCTTTTGTCACAGTGAGCCATTGTTCGGCCTGTTTTTCTTTCTTCTTGTCATGGTAACCGGGAGTAAACTCCTTTGTTGTCTTGGTTTAGTTATGGGTGTAGCAGTCTTGAGCACATCCTCATGATTTTGGGTTTGTGGTGTTTGTACTGTTCCCAGCAGTGAGAGTTTCGTTTTTCTTGTTTGAGGGCAGAAAACCTTTAAGTGAGTCACAGATCCCCATATGTAGAACCTTGACTCTCTACTCTCCACTAACACTGACAAGTGAATGCCATCCAGGAGATCTATGAGATCTGGTAATTTATTGATATAGGTTTGTTTACATTGTAAGGTCAGTTCCATACTTATACACGACCAATTTTGTTTAGATATTTTCTTTACCCCCAAGATAGTCACCTTGTCTTTGTCTATACCTGCCAAGATGACCACCACCAATCAGGTGATGGATATTTTTGGCAGCACGTTCATCACCCTAACTTTAGCAAGGCATTGGCCATGATAGCTGGGGATTCCGAAGTCTTCATTCCCAAGAGTTGTCATGGAATGACACCTGGCTTCTTCTTCAGTCTCAAATCTTACTTCAATTGTCCCAAGCTTCTTCCCCCAAGCTCCTGTTCATATTTGCACATCAGACAAAATGCTTCCGTTCATGTTAGTACGTCAGACAAAGTGCTTTACAGCATTTCTTCCAGCTCTTTATGTTCTAGGTTCAAATCCTGGTAAAGTCAATTTTGTCTTTCATCCTTTCAAGGCTGAAAGTCATAGTGGAAAGTCATAAAGTTGCCAGTCATATGTTTACCGTCTTAACTTCAAAAACTGCTGGACCATTATTTAAACCATTATTTAAACTATTGTAAATGAAGTGGCAAACAGTATTTCGCGAAAAGCAGCAGAGACTTTATGTATCATAATCAAAATGGGCGAAGTGGGGATGATGCAGCTTACATCTTTTTTTTTTTATTTGTTTCAGTCATTAGACTATGGTCATGCTGGAGCACTGCCTTGAAGAATTTTTAGTAGAATGAATTGACCCCAGGACTTGTTTTGTTTTCTTTTTGTTTAAGCCTGGTACTTATTCTATCAGTCTCTGTTGCTGAACCATTAAGTTATGAGGATGTAAACACACCAACAACAGTGGTCATCAAATGGTGGTGGGGGGACAAATGCTGACACAAAGACACAGATATATATATATATACATAATTAATAAGTCTAAGGGTAGCTACCCTTAGACTTATTAATTATAAAATGTTTTTGGCTAATTTCTGAAAAATTGGCATTATTTTTGTATTTGCTGCCGATTAGGTATTCTACACATGTGCGGTAAATTTTGAAAAATTAGACATATATGCACAAATCAGATGGAGTGCCTCATGCATATATATTGTCGATCTAGGCTATTTCGCTGATGATAGTTGACCTGGCAGAATAAATAGTTTATTTTGCTAAAATAACTTGAAACCTGGTTCGAAATATAGATGGTAAATGTTTTTATTTTTCATTCCTTTTCGAAATTATCCCTATTTTGTGGTGTAGAGCCTTGGCTGCTCTTTCTAGCGGGTTAGATGCCTTTTATGGGCATCTCTAATGTGTATTAAATGTACACTATTTTACGTGAATTTATACACACACACACACACACACACACACACACACACACATATATATGTATATATATGGTTGGAAAGCAAGATTCTTACCACACAACCACTCCTGCACCTATAAGCCATGCCTGTGCCTATAAAAAGTAGGTAAACCAGCCACCGGATGCTGAAACCTGGGAGTATGCATGCATTTGACAATAATCCTTTTCTTATTTGCCACAAGGGCTATGTATTGGGGGACATTACAAGGACAAATCACAAGCATAGTAGTTGGTGGGGGAGTGGGGGTGGAGAGATGCAGAATCAATTATGAATAAAAAAAAATACACAAAAGAATGAAATGAGATGTCCCTATAGGGGATAGGCAGTCAAACAAGGCCAATCTAAGAACTTTATAGATCAAGAATTACCTTAACTACCAGGTGCAACTTCCCTCTCTCACCTGTATTATCTGACCTACAGGCAAATGCTGAGAACTTGCCCATTCATTAGGGCCATTCTCATTTCCATCACGCTCACCCACACTTCAACCAAAAAATTCCCTAAAGGGCAGTAGCTCCCTCTGTCACCACTAATACTTAATAATATTAACAATAACAATAATAATCTGAATATAAATTGGTGGGAAAGTAAGTGAATTTCATAGTTTGCAGGGGAACTTAGATAAGAATAATAATTGAAGGGGACATATTTAAAGACAGGGGTGATGGTGATGGTGGTGAAAGGAGAGGTAAGACAATAGAGTTGTTTACCTCCATAACGTGAGATCTTATCCCATTTATGACAATGTTTATTCTATAGCGCTATTATTACTTTTGTTGTTGTTACTAGTATTATCATTGTTGTTGTTGTTGTTGTTATATGGCTTACTTTCTCCCTTTTATCTTTGTATGTTTGTGTAAATTCCATTGAAGATTAATGCTACTATGCTTTTAGGCTATTTAAACATTGCACCAACTTAGGCTTTCACTTCTCTGCCCACCTCTTTCTTCCTTTCTGTTTCTTGTTTCCTCCTTCTGACCTTTTGTTTGTATGTTTGTATATGGTGTGCGTATGTAAGCACACACACCACACACACACATCTATATAATACACATGCACACACACATGTGTGTGTGTATCTTTCTCTCTCTCTCTGTCTATATATATATATATATATAGAGAGAGAGAGAGAGAGAGAGAGAGAGACTGTGGCCATGCTGGGGCATTGTCTTGAAGAATTTTAGATGAACAAGTCAACTCCAGTGCTTATTTTCTGAAGCCTGGCACTTATTCTATTGGTTTCTTCTGCTGAACTGCTAAGTAATGGGGATGTAAGCATACCAACACCAGTTGTCAAGCAGTAGTAGGGAACCAAACAGAAAGCCCCCCCACACACACACATGATGAGCTTCTTTCAGCTTCCATCTACCAGATCCACTCATAAGGCTTTGGTTGGCCTGAGTAGAAGACACTTACCCAAGGTGCCATGCAGTAGGACTGATCCTGGAATCATGTGGTTGGGAAGCAAGCCTCTTATTACAACTATGCCTGTGCCTACACACACACACACACACACATACTAGCAACTCCTCTCCACAATCTTTATTTTTCTCAACTACTCCCACTAATGTTTATATAATGTGAAGTAGACATGTATCTCTTTCATAGCAAAAATACCTAGGCTTGTCTCTATCCTACTTTAGCCTCTCAACATGAAGCAGCCTCTCACCATCTCAAAGACATTCCTCACTCAGTTAAAGGGAATTTTTCTTTTCTTATAAGTTACTTGGCAACCTCACTGGTGCTGGTGTTGTGAAAAAAGGCACCTAGTACACACTACAGAGTAGATGGCATTAGGAAGGGCATCCAGCCATAGAAATCATGCTCGATTTGATATGGAGTTAGACACAGTCCTGTGGCTCTTTATCATCATTTAATGTCTGTTTTCTATGATGGCATGAGTTAGACAGCTTGACAGAGAGTTGTACCAAGCTCTAGTTTGTTTTGGCCTGGTTTCTATGGCTGGATGCCTTTCCTAATGCCAACCACTCTACAATGTAGTGGGTACCTTTTACATGTCACTGGCATGGGTGCATTTTATGTGCTACTGGTGTGAGTGCCATTCATATAACACCCACACTAGCCATGACTACAATTTCACTTAGCTGGATGTGTCTTCTCAAGCACAGCAATTCACCAGAAGTCCTGGTTACTTGTTATCACCTCTGTGAGACTCAACATCCGAAAATCACATTTCGTCACCTCATCCCACATCTTCCTGGGTCCACTTATTCCACAATCAGAGATTGGCACTTCTCTATGCAGCTGTCCTCATCCATACGCATCCCATGACCATACCATCACAGTTTTCTCTCTTGCACACTACATCTGATGCCTCTTATACCCAAATTTTCTCTTAAGACATACTCTGTCACACATGCACGCTGACATTGCACATCCCAAACTGTCCAACCAATGGATGTCAAATGATGAAGACATATAGGGGCAGGTATGGTTGTGTGGTTAGGAAGCAAATGTCTGTTTGCTTCCTAACCACATGGTTTCAAGTTCAGTCCCACTGTTGGAATCTTGGGTTAGTGTTTTCTAATATAGCCCTGGGCCAACCAAAGCCTTGTGAGCAGATTTTGTAGGCAGAAACAGAAATAAGCCTATCATATATGTGTGTGTGTTTGTATCTCCTTGTTTTGTCATTGTATGATAGTTGTAAATGAGTGTCACTGTCATACAAACAGAGTCAAAACAGACCTTGCTGGTGCTGGTGCCATGTAAAAGCACTCAGTCAACTCTGTAAAGTGGTTGGCATTAGGAAGGGCATCCAGCCATAGAAACCAAACCAAATCAGACTGGAACTTGGTGCAACTTCCTAGCTTGCCAGCTCTGGTCAAGCCATCCAACCCATGCCAGCATCGAAAATAGATGTTAATGGATGATGATGATGATGATGATGTTCCTGAAATTCACCAACGCTACTCTTGACACACTATACACCCTTTCCTCTTTATGATTCTTTTACTCATCACTTTTCTCTATTTTGGGGTTTTATTCTGTATACTGTGCTGTTGTCTTCCTTTACTTGACTTATTGCAGTTTTTAAGTGCCACTTTCACCCTTTACCAAAGAGTTGTGGTACATCTGAGGTACATTACAATAAGACCATTGTTATAATTATTTTTGCTTGTATTTAACACAATATGTATCAGAAATCAAATTAGAAATACTTGTGTTGAGCTATAATTATTAATAATTACTAGCATAGTGACTAATATCAATTTAATCATTTTAATATTTTAATTCTCAAAGATAAGGCGGTGAGCTGGCAGAATTGTTACCATGCTGGGTAAAATGCTTAGCAGCATTTTGTCTGTCTTTAAGTTGTAAGTTCAAACTTAGCTGAGGTTGACTTTGCCTTTCATCCTTTTAGGGCCGATAAAATAAATACTAGTTGAGTAATGGGGTTGATGTAATCAGCTTACCCTCTAACCCTGAAATTGCTGGCCTTGTGCCAAGATTTGAAACCAATACTTTAATCATTAAAAGGAACAAAATTTACATGTATGTGTATGTACATATTCCACAATCAGAGATTGGCACTTCTCTCTGCAGCTGTCCTCATGCATATGCATCCCATGACCATACCATCACAGTTTTCTCTCAACAAAATTTACATGTATGTGTATGTACATATGTGATATTGTGTTTATATGTGTTTGTTGATAAAATGCATTATGAAGCAAACTTATCATTTCCTTTTCTTTTCTTTTCTTTTTTTTTTTTTTTGTTTCAGACTCACACTGAAGAAAAGTACAAGACAGTTAGTCTGCCATGCCATTGAGAAATTATATCAAAATTTTCGAAATATTAAAGAGGAATTAATTTAAAATTTCCTGGAGTCTACAAATAAAAAAAAAAAATCCCCAAAAAACAAAACAAAAATATGTGTCTATATAACACATAAGAAATCTATTTTTAATAATAGAATAAAAAAAATTTAGTCAAATATCCTTTGTGATAAAACAATTTTTTGCTGGATTCTTTGAACCTCCTTTCTGGAGGTAGTGGCATTGTGAAAATGGATATGTCTGTGAAACATTTTACGATAAACTTAGAACATGATATTGACGAACATTATCAATATCAGCCAGGTGAGATACTCCGAGGATCTATACAGCTTTCTCTCTCCAGTCCAACTTTACTCCGAACCATTATGATCAGTGTTCTTGGTGAGGGGAGGGTCTGTTGGGAAGACAATCAACAACAAAACCAAGCAAGCGAGATATACATGGATGCCTCAAAGTTGATTATGGACATGAAGAATACAGAACCACTGAGTTTGAATGCTGGCCCACATAATTTCCCCTTTGACTATCAGCTACCAAATAATTTACCCTCTTCCTTCATCGGAAAATACGGTAATGTGACATACGTATTAAAAGCAATTATTTCTGGAGATAGAGTTGGTGAAACTAACATTACCAGTGAGCCTTTCTTAATTGTTAGACCATTACCATTGTCTGCTGCACTCTTAAAGCCAACCAATATAACACACCATAAGAAAGCATGGAAGGGTTGTACTTTTGGTAAGATATCGATGGATGTAACAATAAAAAAGACAGGTTTAGTCCCCGGGGAAGATATACTCATTGATGCCGATATTACAAACCGAAGTCCTAAAGTTATCTATGCAATTCAAGCTTCCCTTTTGATGAACAGTACTTACCATGCACAGAAGAAAAGCATCAGTTTTCTACAGATGGTAAACAAGCGGAGAGACAATTACGAAATGGGGTATTGCGAAGGTCGAAAGTGGAGAAATGTGCGTTTAGCTGTCCCTCCTTATATCCCAGAATCTAACCTAGACTACTGTGATCTAATTGAGGTGGAATATTCATTCCAGTTCAAGCTGGAATTGGCAGACAACACTGAAATGCGGGTTGATACACCAATCACAATTGGAATGAAACCACAGGGTCTTGAAGTGCCAGAAAATGCCCAAGAAAGAGAGAAAGCTCAGTTGCGTAATGCTCGATGGATGAGGAACACCGACAGAAATGCTCTGGGGTCAGATGATTTCAGTCATGAAGATGAAATATTAAGTGAATTGAACCACAAAACTAATTCTTGGCATGTGGGTGGAGCTGAGATTACCCAAGTGGAACGGAAAATGGTCAACCCATTGTTTGACCAAAATGATGATTCTGAACAGAACAAAGACGAAGAAATCATGGAAGTCAGTCGGTTATGAAATGTGTCTGTTATATACACACACACACACATATATATATATATATATATATATGTATGTATGTATATATATATATATATATATATGTACACACACACACACACACACACACACACACACACATACACATTATATATATATACATGCCACATATATATGTGTGTGTGTATACACACATATATACACACATGCATTATATATATACATACATATATACATACATGTCAAATACACATAAATATGTACACACACACACACACACACACACACACATATAAAGGAACTTTAGGTTAGATCAAAAATGTTTGAAAATTTTTCTCTCCATGGTAAATGCAATGATATTGTCTTCAGAAGCAGAAATATGTCCCAAACATATTTTACCGAGTGGAAGTGCATGGCTTAGAGAGGTTCGGGTGTT
>NC_069001.1:15564923-15570235 GCF_001194135.2 Octopus bimaculoides | reverse complement strand
ATGCAATGATATTGTCTTCAGAAGCAGAAATATGTCCCAAACATATTTTACCGAGTGGAAGTGCATGGCTTAGAGAGGTTCGGGTGTTGGACTCACAATTGCAAGATTGCCGTTTTGATTCCTGGACTGGGCAATGTGTTATGTTCTTGAGCAAAACACTTCATTTCATGTTGCTCCAGTTCACTCAGCTGGCAGAAATGAGTAATCCTGTGATGGGTGTGCATCCTGTGATGGGTGTGCATCCTGTTCAGGTGAGGAATATATATGCCACAGAAACTGGGAAACTAGCCTTATGAATCTATATGATTTGAGAACTAACCCAAAGTTTGTATATTTTCCATCACTGCTTTGTGCTACCTCTTACACACACACACACACACACTTACATATATACACATGCACATGTATTTAAACATACACACACATATGTATATTCTTTTGTTCCTTTACTGATTTCAGTCACGGCCCACAGACATGATGTGGCATTGACTCAAAAGGTTGTTTTTGAGTTCCTCATAACAACCACTATTCATATTTCTCAAACTGGTAGCTATTTTACCAAACAATATTTTATCAAAATGACTATTGTTAACATTTTCACTTTTTCCAATACTTTTTTAAAAATTTTTAACGTTCAAAAATAAAAGACAAGAAAATGTTTCTATCACAAAAGTATTTTAAAAAAATTTCTTTTAGTTTTATTTCAGATTAAGTTCTTCCATTTGACCACCCATTACACTCTTGGAGTAGTTGGCATTAGGGAGGGCATCCAGCTGTAGAAACCATGCCAAATCAGATTGGAACCTGGTGTAGCCCAACAGCTTACCAGTTTCAGTCAAACCATCCAATCCATGCCAGCATGGAAAAGCAGATGCTAAATGATGATGATGACTTGTATCAGTCACTGGACTGTGGCCATGCTGGAGCTCTGCCTTGAAAGGTTGCAGTCAAAAAGACAGACCCCAGTACTTACGTTTCTTTTTTTTAAATCTTGCATTTATTCTGTTTGTCATTTGCCAAACCACTAAGTAATGGGGAAGTCAACAAACTGACACTAGCTGCCAAGCAACAGGTGGAAGAAGAAGCAAACACACACACACACACACACACACACACATATATATATATATATATATATATATATATATATATATATATATACGAGGGGCTTTACACAGTTTCCATCTTGCAAATTCACTCAAGGTATTGGTTGAACTGGGGCTATTCCAAGAAATCATGAAAGCGTATGGCCTTTTGGTTAGGGTGTTATACTCACAATCCCTAGATTATGAGTTTGATTTCTGGACCATGCAGCACATTGTCTTCTTGAGCAAAACACTTCATTTTACATTGCCCTGTGGGTGGAAGAGTGGTAGAATTGATGACATAGCAGAAATGCTTCACGGTATATATTCCAACTCTCTACATTCTGAGTTCAAATCCCTCCTGATTGGAGAAGGCATTGGAAAACCATTCCAGTATTCATCCTAAGTCTATTCATGGTAACCGAAGTTCCAGTAATCTCATTCATGACAGCAGGGGCTGAGGCAGGTAAGGGCCTTCCCAGGTTGTATAGAGAGTGTTGGAGAAGGGTCACATGCACAGAACCAGCTGAAGGGCAGATCACCACTGGACTAGACTAGATCCAAGAAATCATACTCCGATCCCCTCCTCACACCAAAATTAACATATTCCAATTAATTATTGAGTAATTTAGACATAGCAGTGTAGTGAGAAGTTTGCCTCCCAACCACATGGTTCTGAGTTCAGACCCACTGCGTGCTCCAGGCCAACCAAAGCCTTGTGAGTGGATTTGGTAGATGGAAACTGAAAGAAACCTATTGTATGTATATACATATGTGTGTGTGTGTGTGTGTGTGTGTGTGTGTGTGTGTGTTTTATTGTCTCCTTGTTTTGACATCGTATAATAATTGTAAACAAATATCACTGTCACGGAAGTGGTGTCATTCATTTTCAATATTCTGCCAAAACATGTTTGACCCTGGGGAAATATTTCCATGGAAACAAGTTGGTGACAGCAAGGGCAACCAACCATAGAAAATCCACCTCAAATTCTAGCCACCCATGTGAGTATGGAAAAGTGGATGATAAAACGATGATGGGGGAATTTAATTTCTTTTAATCTATTGAAACATCTTGTTATGTAACAGATAAGGGTAGCCGTGTGGAATACTGGTGAATAAACGAATAAAAGAACACAACTAAAGGAATAAACTTACCAGAGACTTGGGTCCTT
The DNA here is from genome assembly GCF_001194135.2 of Octopus bimaculoides. Classification (NCBI taxonomy): domain Eukaryota; kingdom Metazoa; phylum Mollusca; class Cephalopoda; order Octopoda; family Octopodidae; genus Octopus; species Octopus bimaculoides. Next base: position 15,567,978 of record NC_069001.1, on the reverse strand, counting down.
GAATATCGAAGGAGCTAGATGGCTTTTCAGTTTGTGAAAGTAACTTAGAGGGTTGTTGACTTGGTGATGTGATTGTTTTTGAAGATTTTCTAGACGATTCAGGTGATGTACTGGCTGTGTCAGCACAAATGCAGTCGTCATTTGGGTCAGTTTGGCTAAATGGGAGTTTCTGAAAATATGATAAATCGAGACAGAATTACTCAGGAATGTCGCACATCAATACAGCCAAATGGTCATTGAAAATTCTGGTCTGAGAGCAGTTGATATTTGTAAATTCTTATCATTTTTAGGTAGATCAGTTTTTTTTAAATCGTCCAGTTTTATGTATCTACTTTACCTGCGGCAATTTTTACATCTTGGTGTAGGAGCACCCTGATACAGGAGAATAAGATAATTCCTAAATGTTTTAAATGAACATAGAGTGAATAGTTTCATGGTCCCATGTTGTGTTGCATTGATAGGCTCCAATGAATGTGAAATAAAATTATCTGCTGCTACAAGGACATCCGAAATGAGAAAAAATAAAATGAATTATATGGAAATATTCTTTCATATGTTCTCTCACTTATAAGAAAAAGACATTGCATAATAATAAAGCAAAAGAAAAAATAAACCCTGAACAGTTCTCTCTCATTGCAGGAAATTTCTCCCTCCCTTCTATTTTTTTTTTTTAGCAAACTCTTACTCTGAAAGTAACCGTAGATGGCAGCACCAACAGATGCCAGTGAAATGGAATAGTTCTTCTGAAAGTACTTTAATCTTGTATATGGTAATCATTACGACAGACACTTCTGTCGAAGAGGACATATGAGTGTTCAGTGAGAAGACAGAAAAAAAAATCCAACCAAATAGACACTCAACAACACACATTACTATTACTGCCATCCACCAATGTTTACAATTGGTGAATCCTAAAGTGAGTCCTTAGGCTACCAAAAGCAATATGGATATGAACATGAGCATGACTTATTAAACCAGTATGTGATCTAGCTGAGAAACCACAATGTGGACAATGGAAGTTTGTGAGAAGACTATTGTTCTGTTGGTTTCTTTTTCACTTTTCCTATAACTGCTCTTGTTCTTGTCCCCTTTGAGTTTCAAAATTTTGAAACTGGAAAAAAGCATTCTCTCCTCCAGTCTGTACATGAAAATCATCATAGGTGAGTGTTAATTCTTTATTTCAGAACAGATAATTAATACCTCACTTGGAAAGAAGGTTGATTGGTGACAGGAAGAGCATCCAGCAACTGAAAACTCTGTCCATGTGTACTTTTGTCTGACCCATGTAAGTATGGAAAAGTAGACATTAAAATGATGGTGTTGATGTTTCAGATATCTGCAGTGAAGATGTTTAAATTTACTACTCTAGAAAGTGCTTTGTAGAGACTTGGTTAAATTTCATGAGACCCATATATACACAATGGATTGAGATAACTGTTCTACACTACATGGTACAGATTCATAAATTGTTGAAATAATTCATACAGTCACATAGAATCTCCTTTTGTGTATTGGGCGTCTTTTGTGACAGCAGTATTGTTGGGGTCGGCTTGGAGCTTGTGAGTACAGAGAGACCCCATGATGTAACAGTGTCAATGCAGGGATTGCAACGTTTTACAAGGGCTCTTTAGTCCTGCTGGTAGCAAGATAACCTCTATAGGGCTGGTGTCATGAAAAATGCACCCGGTGCATTCTGTGCCATGAAAAATGCACCGAGTACACTCTGCAAAATGGTTGTTTGGGCCATTTCTGTTTTAAATATTCTCTATCAATAATTATATTGCATAAATTACAACTATTTGTTTCTCCTCTGATACCTCCAATATGTTTATATATTCTGAATATATATTCTGATAACACAGTTTGAAAACCTAGGTTTAATAGAGCTTCAAGTTACTGTCATCATTGTTATTATTTAATGTCCATCTTACATGCTGGCATGGGTTGGATAGCTTGATGAATGCATCTGAAATCAGCCTTTAGCAGCGTTTGGACTCAGAATATCTGACGGGTCAGAGGACTGCATTGAGTTACAATATCTTTCTCAAGGTTTCTACAACTAGATGCCTTCCCTAATGCCAACCATTTTACAGAGTGCATTGGGTGCATTTTTCATGGAACCAGCCCTATAGAGATTCCCTTGCTACCAGCAGGAATAAAAAGCCCTTGTAAAGCCCTTGCATGCCCTGTATTGACACTGTTACATCATGGGGTCTCTCAGTCACTTTAGAAGCTCCAAGCCAACACCAACAATACTGGTATCGCAAAAGAAGAGATTTTTTATGAGAGAATAAGAGAGAGAATAGTGATGATTAATAATGAAGAAAGGAGGGTGGACCCAGTGAAGCGGGTGGATTAGTTCATTTACCATGTTAACATGGGCTGGAGAATTCATCAGGGTCCAAGACAGTTTATGCATCATCATCATCATCATCGTTTAACGTCTGCCTTCCATGCTAGCATGGGTTGGACAATTTGACAGAGGACTGGCGAACCAGATGGCTGCACCAGGCTCCAATCTGATCTGGCAGAGTTTCTACAGCTGGATGCCCTTCCTAACGCCAACCACTCCGAGAGTGTAGTGGGTGCTTTTATGTGCTGCTGGCACATGGGCCAGTCATGCAGTACTGGCGATGGCCACGCTCAAAATGGTGTTTTTTTACGTGCCACCTGCATGGGAGCCAGTCCAGCAGCACTGCCAATGACCTCGCTCGAATGTCTTTTCACGTGCCACCGGCACAAGTGCCAGTAAGGCGACACTGGTAACGATCACACTCAAATGGTGCTATTTACATGCCACTGGCATGGAAGCCAGACAGCTGCTCTGGCAATGATCACACTCTGACGGTGCTCCAGTACCGCCTGACTGGCCTTGTAGGGTTTTCGAGCGAGATCGTTGCCAGTGCCCCTGGACTGGCTCTTGTGCGCGTGGCACATAAAAGACACCATTTCGAGCATGGCCGTTTTCGTGCGGGTGACACGTAAAAGCACCCACTACACTCTCTGAGTGTAGTGGCGTTAGGAAGGGCATCCAGCTGTAGAAACTTTGCCAAAT
>NC_069001.1:15563299-15564656 GCF_001194135.2 Octopus bimaculoides | reverse complement strand
TATATATATATATATGTAAGTCACAATATATGGATTCAAGTAATCTGGTAGTACTCATAAAAAAAAGCTCCTTAATGTATCATTCTACAAAACATGTACAATATATAGTACAATATGTCGAGAATTTAGTATTTAACAAAGACTTTCTTTCACCTGAGGACGTAACTTAAATTCTGCATTATTTTGAAGGATTTTTTTGCATTTTATATTAATGTAGACACGTAAGCAATTTATTTATGACTAGCAGACATACCTGGCATTGCTTGGGATTTAAATGGCATAGTTTGTATATATGATATGGTTAAGTTAAAACATGTGATACGGGAAAGTGCAGCATTGACGACAAAACATTTGTGGAGTAAATGAAGAGCTAATTCGACTAAGTGACATGTTATGTGTCTGTTTGGAAGATTCCAGGCCCTAACCTTGTCATGGAAAAGTGGGTGAGGGGTATGGGATTTTTGAATGCACCAAAAATCTCTCAGTGGCTATACTCTCCTTTGCGGCTGTCAGTGCTGCCACTACCACACTGAACAATCAGTAGACATTGGAACTACATTTATGTGATAAATACAGAACCACATGAAAGAAATTTGCATGAGAGAAATGGTAAGTGGGTGGATTGGCAAGGAGCAATTGAAAACAATACTGTCATGCAATATTTCTGTTTGGAATCAATAGTCATGGCTCAACCGTGCACTCCTTCACATAAACAGCGTGTGATCATTGTAAGGACAACTCAGCTCCTAAACGAAAACAATTCTGTATGCAGCATCAGGGTACATAAGGTCACACTAAGGACATGGTTGCTAACAAACGTGGTCGAGTCATGTGACATTGGGTTGCTGACATGGTTGGGAATCAATAGGACACATTAAGGACAGTCTTTAACTAACGTAGTTGGGTCTTAGACACCGTAAATTAGTAGGTTAATGTATACGTGATATTTTGGTTTGTAATCAATAGCAGAAGAATATTTGTATGGGTTTTGTGTATGCTTAGAAAGAAGACTTTGATACTGAAGCTAAGAGAAAATAGTTGAATAGTTGCTCAGGATTTAACATATTTTAGCATATTTTTCATAATAAACATAGTGTGTTCCAAACAGTTTTTATTCCAACAAATTGCTACCCATGGTGCTTCGGGAACAGGCTATTATTGCTACCACTTGGGGTCAGTTCATCTATTTAATACAACCTACTCATATCATTTCAGTAGCTGCTTCTTCCAGTTTGAACAGAAGCAATGCGTGGACCATGTAGGCAGTTGTATGTACCCCAGGAAAGGGGTTTTCTGCCCCCAGGGGCTCCTTTAATCATTATGTGAAAAGTTTTAAGAGTTTAAAACCATCTCTGGA
>NC_069001.1:15560525-15562608 GCF_001194135.2 Octopus bimaculoides | reverse complement strand
GACCGTTAAACCCACAAGGGAAAATTAAAAACAAAGGGAAATAAACAAAAGGAAAAATAAACAAAGGGAAATTACTGTGTAGTGACAAAACGCGTCTAAAACTGCGTATATCACACACGCACGCACATATCACAATGTACGCACGTATATATCTACATACGCACGTATCCACACACACACTCACAAGCGCGCACATTTAAAGTTCCTTGTACGTGTCTATAAGCGTACGGAAAAAAGTTTGGAGGGGAGAAAAAACAGAAAAACTATATGTGGAAAAATACAAAAAAATACAAAAAACATTAAACCTATAGCTATGTAAAAAACATAAAAATAATTGAAAAATATATAATAATATAAAAATATAAAAATAAAAAAATGAAAATATAAATTTCAGGTAAGAAGTGAAAAAACTTATGCATAGACACAATATGGAAGCCTATCAGTGCCACCGATCAGCACAAATATTTAAAAATACATAAAAATATATATATAAAGTATAAGAAATAATTATAGAGAGTCACAAAGAAAATGTATAATAGAAAGCAAGTCCTATCAGTAATCTCAGGGGGACCAAAAACGTAGCAAATATTTGGTCACATGTGGACATGATCCGAAAAGTTCAGTCTTTGAATTTAGACATGTGGTAGGGTCCAAGCTGCCTTTCCAGATGAGCCATCTTTCCATATCACAGAGACTGCACCTTCCGCTGCCGCTGGTGTAGGGTTTACACTTGGCTAAGATCTTCCAATGGATGTTGTAACCGACACCTTTATCTTTTAAAGACCATATATGACTGGATAATTTTGTCGTTTTTCTTTTGTCCCAGTGCCTAAAACTCAAGGTGTGATTATTGTATCTGGCCTTGAAATTACCCTCTGTGAGACCCACGTATTTCTTCATGGAAACTGCATTCTCAGCAGATACAGAATCTACGGTGGCTTCATAAATGATGGTTTCGGACATGCAAGCTCCATTTAGCGGGCACAAGTTTTTATCTCTGCATGAACAGCTGGCTTCGTATTGCTGCTTTTGTGTGTTGTGTGCGATTATATTCTTAAAATTAGCAGTTGAGCTGAAACTGATTTTTAAGTTATGTCTGTTGAAGATCTTTCTATAATTATAGTTAACTGGAAAGTGTCTGTCTATCAATGTCAAGAAATATCTGCCTATGTTAAAGGTCACTTCAGGTGAGTAGGGGGGTGTGAACCAGATGATTTTCCTATTTCTATGCTTTCTTCTTTTTGCTACTGGTCTGGTGGTAGGTGTATAGGTTATTCCCTTGTTAAAACCACTATCTTTTAGAGCCTTATTATATACTGGGGCAACGCTATTGAAAATGTCCTTATCAGAGGAAAGGCTAGATATTCTTTTACTAATGCTCTTGACTAAATTTCTAAACACTATGGGGGGATGGCGGGAACCCACATTGATGTAACTAAGTCTATCGTTGGGCTTCCTATAAGGTTTATAAATATTCTTATTTAGGTCTAAGGACACATCCAGGTAGTTGACGACCGTCAGGTTGGTGTCTGCGGTTATACTAAGGCCGAAGGTTCTCATCAATTGGATAATGTCCTTTCTGAATCTATCCTGTGCTGGTCCATTTGTATTAGTGGTTAAAGCTAAGCCATCATCTTTATAAACTGCGAAGTGTATATATTATATATTTTTTAATTATTTTTATGTTTTTTACATAGCTATAGGGTTAATGTTTTTTTGTATTTTTCCACATAGTTTTTCTGTTTTTTCTCCCCTCCAAACTTTTTTCCGTACGCTTATAGACACGTACAAGGAACTTTAAATGTGCGCGCTTGTGAGTGTGTGCGTGGATACATGCGTATGTAGATATATACGTGCGTACATTGTGATATGTGCGTGCGTGTGTGATATACGCAGTTTTAGACGCGTTTTGTCACTACACAATAATTTCCCTTTGTTTATTTTTCCTTTTGTTTATTTCCCTTTGTTTTTAATTTTCCCTTGTGGGTTTAACGGTCATTTTTCAAAGGAACTTCCAGTCGCTGGATAACTGAAGAGATGTTGGAGTGGACCCCCCACTCTGGCATCCGAAATTCGGAGTTTT
>NC_069001.1:15555152-15560346 GCF_001194135.2 Octopus bimaculoides | reverse complement strand
TATAGATTAAATATAATAAATATAAATTATGTACATGTTATTAAGTTATTTTCTTATTGTTAAATAAAATTTCATCAAACTATTTCTTTGTCATTTATGACTTATATATATATATATATATATATATATATATAGGGAGAATTCACAAAAAAAACAAAAGACAAAGACAGGTGGTGTAGACAACAAACAGATGTATTAGTTTAATGCTCAGGAAGTGAAGAAGTCTTTAACGTTTTGAGCCTAGGCTCTTCCACAGAAAGGAACACAGAAAGAAACAAGGAGAGAAAATAAAGAATGCATAGTGGCTAGCGATCTATCGTACACACATACACAGATTCCAGATCTAGTGCAAGTTATAGATTCAATCTAGGGATGGTTCCAGGTATAGTGTTTGTATAACTGAAGAACACAAATGAAGTTTAAAAATTCACAACAGTTGTTTCAGCAGCATTTTTTTGTTATTGATGAATAGTACGATTGCAACAATTACATAATGAGAAAAAGCCATTTTCATCAGGTGATTTTAAACATAGGTAGAAACAAGAAACTTAAACTGACTCACTTTGCTCATAGCTGTTGTGAATTTTTAAACTCCACTTGTGTTCTTTTATGTGTATGTGTGTGTGTGCATATGTAATTCAAAACGGAATAACAAATAAAGACTTACATTGTATCTCTTTAGTTTGAAGAATTTGCAGATATCTCTTTCATATTGGTATAATTTATCTTTCACCATTGGAATGTATAAGGTAGTCATGCCAATTTGTTTGGCATGGAAATTCTGGTAACTAATAGAAAAAGAATTCCATGGAACATTTGATCAGAACATGGAAAGAACCTGAAGTCTTTATTTAATTTCAACATAGAGCAATGAATATTTTTGTGATTGTGTGAAGATTAGGGTGAAACTGCAGAAATGGGCCCCAGTAGGACTTAACTTCTACCTGATTACATTGGATCCTTGAAGTCAGCCCCTACAAAATTTCAATAGAAAACTTGAAGAGATGTAATTAAATGCTAGAAGGAATGCTGTCTGATACTCTAATGGGTTTGTGAATCCATTAGAGCAGGGGTTTTCAAACTGTGGTCCGCAAGGACAAGACAGGGGGTCCATGGACAGCAAATACTTTTTATGGGCAATTTGATTTTATATATGTTTTTTTTAATGGAGATCTTTTAATTGACAATAAACCTATTTTTTAAATACTGTTAAATAAATAAATGTAAAAATATATGTTATTTTAAGCAAATATTTATCTATACATTTCATAAGCATTTATAAGGTAAAGCCTGAAATATAAAGGGGTCCGCAAGTCAAAAAGTTTAAAACTCCTGCATTAGAGCACAAACCTAGATATCATTTTGTGATTGGGGAGGTGGCCAATGCAACATGGTATCAGCTTAGCCCTGGCCCTGTGGATGTCCATCTCTCTCTCCCTCTTTGTAGAAATCTAGTCTTCCCAAAACAAGTGGGACACCATCTAATGCAACACGATCTCAGATGGGCTGGTGCATCACCTTGACCAGGACTGTCAGGCATGTTTCTTTTTTTAGCTCAGCCTCACAGCAGTGCCAAGCTCAATGTAGTGAAATCACTCTTGACTTTCACTCAGCTGGTACAGTACAGGTTTGCATGAAATCATTAGAACAATAATATTCATTGCTATTATTATTATTATTATTATTATTATTATTAAGTTGGCAAGCTGGCAGAATTGTTAACACACCAGGCAAAATGCAGGGCAGCATTTCGTCTGTCTTTGCATTGAGTTCAAATACCACTGAGGTCAACTTTGCCTTTCATCTTTACAGGGTCGATAAAATAAGTGCCCATTGAGTACTGGGGTCAATGTAATTGACTATACCCCTCCTCCAAATTTCAGACCTTGTGCCTAATAGATGCACCCAATTGTTGTTGGCACTCTGTCGCTTACGACGTTGAGGGTTCCAGTTGATCCGATCAACGGAAGAGCCTGCTCGTGAAATTAACGTGCAAGTGGCTGAGCACTCCACAGACACGTGTACCCTTAACGTAGTTCTCGAGGATATTCAGCGTGACACAGTGTGACAAGGCTGACCCTTTGAATTAGAGGCACAACAGAAACAGGAAGTAAGAGTGAGAGAAAGTTGTGGTGGAAGAGTACAGCAGGGTTCGCCACCATCCCCTGCCGGAGCCTCGTGGAGCTTTAGGTGTTTTTGCTCAATAAACACTCACAACGCCCGGTCTGGGAATCGAAACTGCAATCCTATGACCTCGAGTCCGCTGCCCTAGCCACTGGGCCATTGCGCCTCCACTCACCATCACTACCACCATCATTACCCTCATAAAAACTTTGTCCTCTCTGTAATGACCACAGCTACTATCACTGTCGTTTCCACCATCTCCATCATCATCAAGCTCAATTCTGCCATGATAATCATCCTTATCCCTCCCCTCTCCCCACCATCACAATCATCATTACCAACATCATATTCAGCATCACCCTCATTGTCATCACCCTTCCCTCTACTGCTACCGTCACCAACAAGTAATGAAAATGGTGAGGTACTTCTCTACCTACCTGGTCTTCAGTCGAGTGAGTATAGCGAGGGCAGCATTGAGGTTGCTCTCAAGCGCTGCTCCATCGGGTCCTTGTCGGAGGGCATCAAGGATGGTGTCCAGCTTTGCTTCTTCAGCCTTTCAAAGACAATGGAAGATGGTTGGTAATTACTGGCATTAAATTACTGATAATGTGCAGGTGACAATGACTATGATGGTGATGATGATGATGATGACAATGATGATGACAAAGAGAACAATGATGAAGATGATGATGAGAATGATGATGACAATGATGACAATGATGAAGATGACGATGAGGATGATGATGACAATGATGACAATGATGATGACAACAACAACGGAGATGATGAGGATGATGATGATTATGATGAGTATGATGACAATGATGATGACAAAGAGAACAATGATGAAGACGACGATGAGGATGAGAATGAGGACAATGACAACAATGATGACAATGACGATGACAACAACGGAGATGATGAGGATGAAGATTATGATGAATATGATGACAATGATGATGACAAAGAGAACAACGATGACGATGAGGATGACAATGATGACAATGACGATGACAACAACAACGGAGATGATGAGGATGATGATAATGATGATTATGATCAGTATGATGATGACAATGATGATGATGGTGAGGATGCTGACAACGTTGGTGATGAACTTACCTGGTTATCAGCATTGTGTCTTTCTCTATTCTCCGCAAACATTTGATTCAGTTTCTGATCTTGGGCCTCCAGTTCCTGCGTATGGTTCAGCCATATGTCCGCAATGGCAGAGATGTACGCATATACTTTGTCAAGCTTTTTGGTGGTGCACGTCATTGCTTTAGTAATATCATCCTGAAATAAATGACGAATGCTACAGTGGGGGGTTGCTTATTAATTTTCTTTTTTGTCTTTATCATTTTACTTGTTTCAGTCATTTGAAAGTGGCCATGCTGGAGCACACTGCTTTGAAAGGTTTTAGTTGAAAAAAGCAACTCCGGTACTTTTTTTTTTTAAAGTCTGGTACTTATTCTATTTGTCTCCTTTACGAAACTGCCAAGTTACAAGAATGTAAACAAACCAACACCAGTTGTTGAGCAGTGTATATATGCTTCAGGATTGAACCTGAAACCACAGGCTTCTTAACCACATAGTCCTTTTCTGTTTTTTACTGGTTTGACATAGAATATGGAGACATTATTATGAAAATAAGACATTATTGACTTGTAAATCTTTAATATACTTGGTAGTATGTTATGGTTGCAAAATGAAATACTGTGCCCCAGCTAGCAATTAATATATACACATACACACACACACACATACACAAATGTATACATACATGTGCATACATAGGATGAAAGATACTAGTAGTGTCTATCTGTTAGAAGGTACATTTGACCCTGCGATGTGTTTGGTGCAAATGTGAAAGAGGCAATAAAAGAACTTACATCCCAAGTGGCCAGAGAACATTCAAAATTCTTCTGTTGAAGTTGGATAAGTGGTAACATGTATTTAGCAGACAATTCTGATGCCTTTTCTTCTGTGCAGGCATTTGAGTTAACCAGTGCTACCTGTGGGAGAAAATATGGAAACCGAGGAAATGATGTATAACACACACATACACACACAAGAGAACAAAAAGCACCCATATTGGCATCATGTAAAAGAGCACCCATGCCAACACAACATAAAAAGCACCCAGTGCACTCTGTAAAGTGGTTGGGATCAGGAAGAGCCTCCAACTGTAGAAACCTTGACAGCTCCTGTCAAACCATTCTAATCCATGCCAGCATGGAAAACAGGCGTTAAGTGATGATGGTGGTGGTGATGATGATGATGATGACACATACACACACACACAGACATACATATGCATATGCATTCACATTCAAATATATACACATATTTACAGTTGAATATATACATAGTGTGCAAAGACACGTGGCCTAGTGGTTAGGGTGTTACACCTCCAATTACAAAACCATGATTTCAATTCCCCGACCAGCAGTGTGTTGTGTTCTTTATCAAAATACTTCCTTTCTCATAGCTCCAATCCACTCATCTGTAAATGAGTGATCCTGCATTGGACTGGCGTTCCATTCTCACAAGGCTTTGGTAGGCTTGAGGCTACAATAAAAGACACTCGCTCATATTGCCATGTGGTGAGATTGAACCTGAAACCATGTGGTTTGGAAGCAAACCTCTTAACTATACAGTCATATTTCAACTATATATACATATACATATACATATACATATATATACATATATATATACATATACATATACATATATATACATATATATATACATATACATATATATATGTGGTGTTATGGGCTGTGACGAGCTATGTGTTGTGGTGGAGAGGGGTGAGGCAAACATAGGTGAAGCCAGACCGGAAGGGCCAAACCGGAAGGGTCAGATTGGAAGTCGGCGACACGCGGTCGAAGGCTAGCACGTGGGGACAATGAGAAAACAGCGACGTTACGAGAAAGACGTGTTCTGATTAGGAGCGATCGTGTACCCCGCTGCGGTCGGCAAGGTAAGGTCCAACGCTTCATTCTGTCCTTTTGCTTCTTGTTGTCTTCTTCCTCCATCGCACCACAATATATATACATATATA
>NC_069001.1:15548496-15550917 GCF_001194135.2 Octopus bimaculoides | reverse complement strand
ATATATATATATATATATACGTATACATATATACATATACATATACATATATATATACATATATATATACATATATACATATACATATATATATATATATACATATACATATATACATATACATATACATATATATATATATATACATATACATATACATATATATATATATATATATGTATGTATATATGTATTATAAAGGGGGCTGGGTTATGGGGTTACCCTGGATTTCTTGCTCATAAAGGGTTTGTCTTGTAGCATATCTTCATATTTATTTACTGCCCACAAGGGGCTACACAGAGAGGGGACAAACAAGGATAGACAAAGGGGTTAAGTCGATTACATTGCGTAACTGGTACTTAATTTATCGACCCCGAAAGGATGAAAGGCAAAGTTGACCTCGGCGGAATTTGAATTCAGAACGTAACGGCAGACGAAATGCCGCTAATCATTTCATCCGGTGTGCTAGCGTTTCTGCCAGCTCGACACCTTCTTGTGGCGTATCTTCAGACCCCAAATACTGCTGGTCTAAGACCTCTTCAAAATATGGAGGGGGAAATGCCTGTCTATAAAAAGTTGGTGCTCTTTTACATGACACCAACACGGGTGCATTTTGTTCTCTTGTATGTGTGTGTGTAAGTTTTTAATAAAGAGGCATTTCGCCATCCATATTTTGAAGAGGTCTTAGGCCAGCAGTGTTTGGGGTCTGAAGATACGCCATAAGGCTAAACCCCTTATGAGTGAGAAAACCAGGGTAACCCCATAAACCGGCCCCCTTTATAATATTAACTACTCTACATCTTAGAGTGTGCTACTTCCCTGGACTTATGTATTTCTACTAATGATATATATATATATATATATATCGCCGCTGTGAAGGCAAGACGAAATACTAGTGTTCTACATCAGATTCGTGTTTGGCTGTACGGCTTTTTTATGTTGTTTTCACTGTCGAATTTTTCCTGTCTTGGTTTACGTTTGCCACCTTGGAATCCTCTGTTTAGTGGGTTGATCCACTACTCAGGAAGAGACTATTCTAGAGTACATTCTGCCTTATCTTCGAAACGTCTAGTTAGAATAGAGGCAGCTGATGAATAATTCCAAGTGGCTTTCTGTTTTCCTATGTGTTCGTTCCGTTGTCTGTAGTTCATTGTTCTAACGTCCTGTACCCTGATATGCATCTATATACACATGTAGATGTAAGTATATACATATATGTGTGTATACGTGCATATATATTCTTTGTATATATATATATATATATATATATATAGTCCAACTCAGGCCAGCATGGAAGATGGACATTAAATAATGATGATGTTATATGATAGGCTTCTTTCAGTTTCCATCTCACAAGGCTTTGGTTGGCCCAAGGTTATAGTAGAAGACACCTGCCCAAGGTGCCATGTAGTGGGACTTAACCTGGAACCATGTGGTTGGGAAGCAAGCTTCTCACCACACAGCCATGCCTGCACCTGTAGCCACATGTGCCTCCATGTTTAAATAAATATAATAAAATATTAAAAACAAAAAGGCCACATATACCTCTTCGTCGTGCATTTTTGCTAAACCTTTTTGGTTACACTTTTCATACTCAGTTTTCATTTGCATCAGAAATTCTCGTTTCTCTTTCTCTGAAAATTGCAATAAAAGAGAAATAAAGTTTCAAATTAAAATTACTTGGTAGTAATTAATAGTCAACCTGTATTGGAATTGTTTATTTATTATCATTAACCTTTTACTTGTTTCAGTCAATAGACTGTGGCCATGCTGGAGTACTTCTATGAAGAATCAACCTCAGTACTTTGAAGGAATCAACCCGAGTACTTTTTTTAAAGTCTGGTACTTGTTTTATCAATCTCTTTTGCTGAACGGCTAAGTTATGGGGATGTAAACAAACCAACACCCGTTGTCAAATGGTGATGGAGGACTCACACAGTTATACACACACACACACACGTGATGGGCTTCTTTCAGTTTCCATCTACCAAATCCACTCACAAGGCTTTGGTCAGCATGAGGCTATAAAAGATGGCCAAGGTGTTATGCAATGGGACTGAACCCAGAACCATGTGGTTGGGAAGCGATCTTTTTACCATACAGCCAAATCTGACTCTCCCCAAGAACTACGTTAAGGGTACACGTGTCTGTGGAGTGCTCAGCCATTTGCACATTAATTTCACGAGCAGGCTGCTCTGTTGATCGGATCAACTGGAACCCTCGATGTCGTAACCGATGGAGTGCCACAACATTATATATGTATATATATATATATATATATATATAAGTGGCATGCATTCAAGACATGTTAGTCATGCACTGCTTGTCTGTTGATTTCTATATAACTCAAAAATTTATTGAAGACTGTAATATATTTATAACCGCATTGAAAAGTTGTCCAAATCATTGGAAACCAAGCTA
>NC_069001.1:15543280-15546824 GCF_001194135.2 Octopus bimaculoides | reverse complement strand
TAGGTCGACCAAAGCCTTGTGAGTGGATTTGACAGACAGAAACTGAAAGAAGCCTGTCGTATATATGTATATATATATATGTGTGTGTGTATGTGTGTGTGTGTGTGTGTGGGTGTGTGTGTGTGTGTGTATGTTTGTGTGTCTGTGTTTGTCCCCCCCTAACATTGCTGGTGTGTTTACGTCCCTGTAATTTAGCGGTTCGGCAAAAGAGACCGATAGAATAAGTACTAGGCTTACAAAGAATATGTCCTGGGGTCGATTTGCTTGACTAAAGGTGGTGCTTCAGCATGGCCGCAGTCAAATGACTGAAACAAGTAAAAGAGTATATATATATATATACACACACACATATACACACACACATATACACAAACACACACATATATGATGAAGGGTATGTGTGTTCATGAGTAATGAATAGAAACTTTTACTCTTTATTACATCAAAATCTTGTTACTTACTTAGTTTTTCAGTTACCTCGTTTATTTTTCCATACCATTCTTCAACAAGACCTTTTGTGCATTTCGGTGGCAAGAAATTCCTATTTAAATTTAAAATAAAACAGGTTTACAATATCAAATATATTTTAAAACATTTTTATATGCTTATTTCATGACCCAGACATGTCTACACCATTGCTACAATACCACAACGATGTGGGGGTACAATGTGGGTGTACTAACCATTGCATGATCACAAGTCCCTATGGGGGTGTGTGTGCTCAGTCTGCTAGTAACAAGAGTCAGACTTCCTTAAATTATATCCTACCATCTTAAAACAGGAAGGACATATTGGACAGTGTAGTCCTAGATATACAACAAATGGAATGGTCAAGGATGGAATGTCTTTGATTAAAGGCCTGCTCAATCAGTGCTGACAACTACAATACCATCGTACAAAAAAAAAGTATATGTATGTGTATATATCTACACATACACACTCATTATACACACACATACAGACATACACACACACTGTACAGAGACACACACACAGACATACACACACACACTTATACACACACTCATTATACACACAGACATACAAACTCATATACACAGACACACATGCACTCATTATATACACACACATGCACAATCATTACACACACACACACACACACATTCACAGATATATATACACAGGTGTAGATATGGCTGTGTGGTTAAGATGCTCACTTTGCAACCGTTTGATTCCAGGTTCAGTTCCAGCGTGTGACATCTTGCACAAATGTCTTCAACTATAGCCTTCGGTCAACCAATGCCATGCAGGTGTAGTTGGTAGACAAAAACTGTGTGGAATCCTGTTGTGTGTATATACATACGTGTGTGCGTGTGTTTTGGGTGTGTGCATGTTTGTCTTCTTTTCCTATCTGACAACTGGTGTTGGTTTGTTTACATCTGCATGATTTAGTGGTTCAGCAAAAGAAATGGATATAATAAGTACCAGGTTTAAAAAACTATAATACTGGGGTTGATTTGTTTGACTAAAAGCCTTTTATAGTGTTGGGTTTGATCCCACATTTTGCCACATAGAAATCAACCTTGTGCACAACCGAGATTTTGTCTCATAAACGACCATTTACTCAAACATGGAAAAATCCCCAGCAACTAGAAACATTATAGCCGGAAGAAAGATATGGTGTTTCTAGAACGGTGTTGCAGGATTAGTGCTGAAGGGTGATTTAGGACACTACTATAATGTGAGCCTAAAACATGCTCTTGATCAGATCAGACAAAAGACACAGCTAAAGCAACACAAAACACAACAACCCTCATTTTAACAATGCAGTCTCTCTCTCTCTCACACACATACAAAAGGTGTCCATACATGTATTAGTCAACCCAAGACTATGTTTAAGAGTGCAAAGTACTGTGCAGTGGGACTGAAACCAAAACTCAAAAGTGGCAAAACCAATATGTGTAACCATGTAGCCATAACAATATCTGCTCCATGATTCTTCAGCATTTGACTCAAATTAAAATCAGTCTGTCAATATAAACAGGAACTAATTATTGTTAGGTGGAAATCAAGAAAAAAAAAAAAAAGACATGGCTGTATGGTAAAAGCTTGCTTCCCAACCACATGGTTCTGGTTTCAATCCCACTGTGTGGAACCTTGGTCAAGTGTCCTCTACTATAGCCTCAGCCTGACCAAGGTCTTGTGAGTGGATTTGGTTGACAGAAACTGAAAGAAGCCCGTCACACAGACACACACATATGTATGTGTGTGTGTGTGTTCGTCCTGCACCACCACTTGACAACTGGTACTGATGTGTTTATGTCTATATAACTTAGTGGTTCAGCAAAAGAGACAGACAGAATAAATACCAGGCTTTAAAAAAAATAATTACTGGGATCAATACATTCGACTAAAAAACTCTCCAATGCAATGCCCCAGCATGGCTGCAGTCTAATGACTGAAACGAATAAAAAATAAAACAAAATAAAATGAAAACTACACACAGAAAACAAAAATGACAAATGGTTTTTGTATGAATGAAAATGTAGAAAATACCTGAGAAATTGTAAATGTTCTTTATATTCATTTAATAAATTTGAGAATTTAATGCTTATCTCATCAAGTAAGATTTCAACTTCTTTCGGTTTGACAGAGACACAGGTCAACATGAATTGTCTGGAGAAAATGAGAATTAGAATAGAATCGTTTGAGATGTCTGAGAAATTTTTCATATTTTTCTGGTAGAGTTCCTAGAGAAGGAGAAGTGGGAAAGGGAGGAGAAGTATATATATAATGTATAAATATATATACATATATATATATAATGTATAAATATATATACATATATATATATAATGTATAAATATATATACATATATATATAATGTATAAATATATATACATATATATATATAATGTATAAATATATATACATATATATATATATAATGTATAAATATATATACATATATATATATATATATATATAATGCATGTTGTTGACTGGGCTTTAAGAGAAAAGAAACAGTCTTCGAAGGACTGGAAGAAAGGTGGTCACATGGAATTGTATCAGACTGCCAGAAGGGAAGCTAGGAGACAGGTTTATTTAGCCAGAGGGGAAGCAGGTAAGAAAAAATCTGCCAGTGTCCTGCACCGTGAGGACCAAAGACTTGAGGTATTTCGTGTTGCAAGACACTGTGTGAGAGACAATTGTGATGTTGTAGGAGAGAAATGTGTCCGCGTGGATGATGGTTCACTTGCACTAAATGTGGCTGCAAAGAGAGGTTTGGAGACGCCACTATGAAAGGTTGCTCAATAAAGAGAATGAATGGGAGAAAGAGAGTCTGCTGAATGTCGACCCAACAGAGGGGCCAGCTATCCGAGTTGACAGTATCATGGTAAATGAAGCAATTAAGAGTATGAAAACAGAGAAAGCCCCCGGCCCATCAGGAATCACTGCAGAGATACTCAAAATATCTGGCAGTGTCGGCTATAGCTTAGTCACCCATATAGTAAACCAGGTGATACACGAAGGAGTCATACCCAATGACTGGTGTAGCAGCACCATAGTCAACTGCTACAA
>NC_069001.1:15537361-15542557 GCF_001194135.2 Octopus bimaculoides | reverse complement strand
CACACACACACACACACACACACACACACACAGTGTGAGCATAAATCGAAATCGTAATTGAACCATATTTGATGACTGGCACCTGTGCCAGTGGAGCACTAACAGCACCGTCTGAGTGTGATCATTGCCAGAGCAGCTGTCTGGCTTCCATGCCAGTGGCACGTAAATAGCACCATTTGAACATGATTGTTACCAGCGTCGCCTTACTGGCACTTGTGCCAGTGGCACATTATAAAACATTCGAGCAAGGTTGTTGCCAGTGCCACTGGAATGGCTCCCGTGCAGGTGGCACATAAAAACTCCCATTTGAGCGTGGCCGTTGCCAGTACCGTATGACTGGCCCTCGTGCTGGTGGCACGTAAAAGCACCCACTACACTCTCGGAGTGGTTGGCGTTAGGAAGGGCATCCAGCTGTAGAAACTCTGCCAGATCAGATTGGAGCCTGGAGCAGCCATCTGGTTCGCCAGTCCTCAGTCAAATCGTCCAACCCATGCCAGCATGGAAAGCGGACATTAAACGATGATGATGATGATATATATATATATATATATATATAATGGAATGGAAGGCTTATGATACCTGTGGAGTATCTCCCTCTCCCATTATAATCATTTTTGTAGTTTCAAGGATCTGGAACATGAAGTTCACAAGTGGAGTACAATTCAATAGCTGTTTATTTTACAGAGTTCTTGTTCATGTTCTTTGCTCTCAGTGACCATCTTTATGGTTTGTCTCATTACTTCTGGAGATAAGCATGTGGAGTCACAGCAGGACAAGAATCCGCTGTGAGCTGCTGGCTTCACAGTGTTTCTCGGCGTTGAACATGAGAAGAGTGAGAGAGAGCATGTCGTTGTTCTCTTGCTTAAATACTGGTTGCTGGCGAGAGTCTCGTTGTCGTCTCGCGCATGGCAAATGGTTGCAGGCGAGATCTCGTTCTTGTCTTACACATGGTAATGGCTACTGGCGAGATCTCATTCAAAATGGTGCTGGCTTCTTGTGCCTCGCTACATGTGTATGTATGTGTGTACATGTGTATACTAGTATACAACAATGCTTAGTGTTGCATCACTTTAGATTCAAATTGAAGTTAGTCACTCAATAAACCAAGAATGATAAGATTGAAATAATTACTGGGGTTGATGTGATTAATGGAAAAGCCCTAAAAAGCAGTGCCTTAGAATGGCTACAGTTAAATGACTAAAACAAGAAGACAATAAAACAACACATAAATTAGAGGAAATGAAAACCGAAAAATTTCCTTGTGCATTATTTACAGATTTCCTTAGAAAAAGAAAACAAAAGAAAAAACAAAAAACAAAAACTCAACCTGAATCTTTCAAGAATTTCCTGTATGTTCTTGTTTTTCCAAAGAGTCGTGAGTGACTTCCAGTTTAAATGATGCTTCCGATCTTGTTCTATGCTAACCAGGAGTAATTGGGTATAAATATCAGTGTAGCTCTGTTTGTTATTTAACAAGGTCTGGTTGATTATCTGAAATAAAACCAAACTGATATTATTATTATTATTATTATTATTATTATTACTATTACTACTACTACTACTACTACTACTGCTACTACTACTACTACTAATGTGGTGAGCTGGAAGAATCATTAGCATGTTGGGTGAAATGCTTAGCTGTATTTCGTCTGCCGCTATGTTCTGAGTTCAAATGCCACTAAGGTTGACTTTACCTTTCATTCTTTTGGAGTCAATTAAATAAGTACCAGTTATGCATTGGAGTCAATGCAATTGACTTAATCCCCTCCTGCAAGCTACCCTTGTGGCAAAAACTTGAAATCATTATTATTATCATTAATGGGGTGAGCTGGCAGAACAGTTAGTACGCCGGGCAAAATGTTTAGTGGCATTTTGTCCATCTTGATGTTCTGAGGTCGACTTTGCTTCTCATCCTTTCAGGGTTGATAAATTAAGTACCAGTGAAACAGTGGGGTCAATGTAATCAACTATTCCCCTCCCACCAAATTTCAGGCCTTGTGCCTATAGTAGAAAGGATTATTATTTTTCTTAAGGTAGCAAGCTGATGGAATCATTAACATGCCAGGTGAACTGCTTAGAGGTATTTTGTCCGGCTTTACATTCTGAGTTCACATTCTGCCGAGGTCAACTTTGCCTTTTATTCTTTAGGGGTTGATATAATCAACTAGTCCCTTTCCTCCAAATTTCAGGCCTTGTGCCTTTGGCAGGCAAGCTGGCAGAATCATTAACATGCTGGGCGAAAAGCTTAACAAGATTTTGTACATTCTGAGTTCACGTTTTGCCAAGGTCGACTTTGCCTTTCATCCTTTTGGGGTTGATAAAATAATACCAGTTGAGCACTGGGGTTGATAAGAAAAAGCACCAGTCCTGCACTGGAGCTGATTCTTCTCTTTCTTTTTGTCTCCTCCACATATTCTCTTTCTCTCTTGAAGACATTGGCCTCGTTTAAACCGAGTAAACCCAGAGAAGGTTGAGCTCTATCAGGTTTAAAAGTATTCAAGACACACACTATGTCATAGCAGCACCTCAACAACTCTATCAAGAGTTAAGGGCCCATAGGGTAGCATGGCAAA
This sequence comes from Octopus bimaculoides, assembly GCF_001194135.2. Taxonomy (NCBI): domain Eukaryota; kingdom Metazoa; phylum Mollusca; class Cephalopoda; order Octopoda; family Octopodidae; genus Octopus; species Octopus bimaculoides. The sequence continues at coordinate 15,539,984 of NC_069001.1, read as the reverse complement.
ATATAGCACCAGTTCATTACAGGAGTCAATTTTTTTAAGGAAAGAAACCATTGAAAAGACAGAAAAAGAACAGAATCAAATGGTAGGTCTGTGGTTGTTGTGATTGTCGGTGATGGTGTTGCTGTTGTTGTTACTGTAGCTGTTGTGGTGGTGGTTGTTATTGTTACTGCTGTGCTTGTTGTTTAACCCCAGGATTAACTGACTAAGCAGACTTATGATCAAAGACATTCCAACCATGGTCATCCCATCCATCTCTCAGGTAGTGTATTCACCACTATATTATCTAATGTATCCCTCTCTTTTTTCCAAGACAGCCGAGAGTAATTTAAGGGAGATTTAACTGTTGTTTCTGGTATATCAAGCAACAAGTGAAGTAATAAGTTGGATTGGACTGAGTTGGTAAATGATAAAGTTTGCTTGCTTGTGTGTGTGTGTGTGTGTGTGTGTGTGTGTGTGTGTGTGTGTGTGTGTGTGTGTGTGTGTGTGTAAGGTGAATTGAGAATTTCAATTATCCAGATTTATCATCATCATCGTAGTTTAACGTCCGCTTTCCATGCTAGCATGGATTGGACGATTTCACCAGTCCTCAGTCAAATCGTCCAACCCATGCTAGCATGGAAAACGGACATTAAACGACGACGATGATAATTTAATTACTTGATTGATACAGAAAAATTGTAATTATGAAAATGGTGATAAAAAAAAGCTTAATACCTGCACTTCAGTCTCCATCAGGCGATATACCTCCGGTGTTGTGAGGTAAGCTATTTCTTGAAAAGAATTCGTGTAATTGAACAAAACATTTTGTATCTGCAAGAGAATGATACAATTTAGATGGATTAACCCTTTACCTGTGTATTATCTGTGACACACAGCACATATTTCCTTGACGTCTCTACATAATATATGCTAACACATTCCCAATATAACTTGGGACCTATGAAAAGAAAGCTTTATATTCAGAAGGTATGAAACAAGCGCTCACTAAAAGTTTGAAAACATATTTTCCTGGCATCCATGCATCATATACAATACACATTCCTAATTTTTTGGTTCAACCACAAGAATAACTTCAGATTTATTGAAAGGCAAACTTTACTTTATATTACTCTGAATATATGAAAGAAGGGCTAACTCAAAATCACAAAACAAGCGCATGGACATTTAGGAGAAAATGATTTGGACAAGCAAAGGGTTAATAAGACAATCAGCCTGTTAATGAAAGAGTAATGTATATGTGTGTGTGTGTGTGTGAGAGAGAAGGCATGTGGCCAAGTGGTTAAGAGGTACTCATGATAGCAAGAACGTGGTTTTGATTCCTAGACTCAGTGTGCTTTGTTCTTGGGCAAAATACTTCACTTCACGCTGTTCTGCATTTTTGACATTTGACACCATGGCACACCATGCACCTGTACAGACAATGTCAATTTGATGGAGGAAGTGAGTTAATGTACAGCTCATACATTTGATCATTTTAAACAAATCGTCTGTGCAGGTTGTTCAGCAAGAAATTGTGAAAACCTCATCTGTTATCTATGACAGGAGATTCCACAAGAAATAAAAATATGTGTGTTTGTGAAATTAAAAGTATAAAATGGTGACGATTTACCCATTGCACCCTGTATATGTTTTTGTATTTGTCTTCCCAGTGCCTGGCAACTAGCGTTGGTGTGTTCATGTCCCTGTAGCTTAGAGGTTCACTAAAATAAACTGATAGAATAAGTACAGACACAAAAAAATTATCACTAAGGTTGATTAGTTTAACTAAACACTTTAAGTGGTGCCTCAGTATGGCCACAGTCCAACGTCTGAAATAAGGAAAAGATAATAAAAGAATGTGATCTGAAATACCTGGGATATTCTACTATTTTCAATTTCATGAAACTGGTAATCTAAATACTGGATATACTTCAGCTTACATTGTGTGTGGCTTTGGACATCAGCTTGCAACTTGTTGAGTTCTTCAAATGTGAAGTTCATTAGATTCTGAAATGAGACATAGAGATGTACACATACAATATATATACATTTTACATATATGTGTACGTGCATGCATGCATCTATCCATACAAACACACACAAGCATATATAGTTTAAAAATCCTATAGAGGTAGAATCAATAAAAAAAAGTACTCCATCCAGTGAGAGATAAATATGAATTGAAATACACAACTGAAAGTGCTACTAATAGTTTCATGCTTTTATGATACTTGAACAGGCATATCTATAAAATATGTCATGCATCTTAAAGTATTCTTTCAGGCCCTGTTTGTGCATTATCTATATATATAAAAATGAGAATGTCTGTCTGTCTGTCTGTCTGTGTGTGTGTGTGTGTGTGTATCCCTAAAACTCGAGAACTACGCAACCAATTTCATTCAAATTTTACACATGCCTTACTTAGGGTTCCAGTTGTGTTTTAGTCAAAAAAAATTTTTAACTTCTTGCAGAGTTCGAGCCCACGGCAACATAATATCTCCTCCACTATTTAAGTATTACGTGTCAAAAGTGAAACAAAAACACTCATGTCAAATACTTTCATTTTAAAAATGAAACTATTCCACTAACTGAAACAATCACATTTCGATACTGTAGTGACAGATACTTTCACAGAGAGAGAAAG
>NC_069001.1:15522800-15531700 GCF_001194135.2 Octopus bimaculoides | reverse complement strand
ATATATATATATATATATATATATATATATATATATACACACACATACATAAGTGGTAATTCATCTGTAATCAATTTAACATTATGAAACTATAAAATATAGCCAATAGAGAGTTAGTCTGAATCAAATCTTCACACCATTGCAGACACATGAGGAAAAGATAACAATTCTATAGAGTTCTAGTGTTAGGATTCCTATTAGCTTTCACTCTGATGTCCCATGTTTGATTCCTATAAAGGACACTACATTAACCAAAATGTTAGTGCACCCCAACATCGTTGCAGCTCACAGTAACAGCACTGTCATCTATCCTTCTTGAACTGTAAGAGGTGCCAAGAAAATTAAAATGATACCTTATCAGATTCTTCGATTTCAAGCAGGCTTTCTGTAACTTTGTCGATGTTCGCCACCTTCTCAGAGAAATCTTTGCAGCAATTTTCAAGCATAACTTCAATGTTCTATTAAAAAATTTAAAAAATGTAAGGCTTCAAATATTTAGTAGAAGGCCAGCAATTTTATGGGAGTGGGTAAGTCAACTACAATGATCCCGATGCTTGAGTGTTAGTTTATTTTATCAATCTTGGAGGGATGAATGCCAAAGTTAACTTTGGGATAGAACAGATGACTAACAAGGAGCAATCTGGAACCAATCAGCAAACTCAAAGATCCTAGATCACCTTTACTGCCAAAGGAAAGGGCTCTCTTCAGTAGTTTTCGTTGATCTACACTCACCACTCTTTACGTTCCTCTTCAAGTGTTACTTGAAGAATTTGAAGAAGATGATAAAATCTTCTTCAAAGAAGAAAGTATCAGTTCTCAGAACTTTCAAATTTTTGCCATGGCCACCACACAAAGTATAGAGTATTCAATTTATATTTACTCAATTTTGCAAGACTGTGGTTTTGGTTCTCAGACCAGCAGTGTGTTATTTTGAGCAAAGCACTTCATTTCATGTTGCTCCAGTCAATTCAGCTATAAATGGGTAACCCTGTGGTGGACTAGCTTTCCATTCAGGGGAATGTTGGTCTACCTGCCTAACCAGTGGGGGTGGCATCATTTGAAAGCTTCAACAACAAGAGGAAGCATACTGTGACCAGCAGTGTATAACATCTGATTGTTTGGTTGCAAGAAAGAATTATCTAAATAAACACATGATACATCAAGCAGGAAGAATTATCAATAGAAACAAGAAAATGGTTAGAACGGAAGAACCTTGTTAGGAACAATGAAGGTTCAAACTTAGGAATGGACAACTAACTGGAATGTTGCATCATATTCAATTATAAGAAATATCCAAGAAGAGAAAAAAATGATCCAAAATCAAGGAAGCATTACAGAGATTATTAAATACAGGAAACTTACTGAATTGATGACCCCAAGATCCTGGTACATATCTTCCAGAGATGTCTCATGTCTAGAAAAGAATGGATATCATTATACAAGGCACTGAACTGATTTTTATAATAAAGTAAAACAGTAGGAACCAGAAACCATTAGTAATGATCTATATTGGCAGACCCTTTATAATAGATGCATTGGGTTAAGAGACTTTTCTAACCAGTTATTTGCATCTTACTTCCAATTGGGAAAAGCCTGATCTCATCTCAGCCTACCTCCAAAATCTCATGAGCATTCCTTTATTCCAAGAACTGCCTTACTGTCCAAATTTCTACATTACATGAATATTTCCATCCAGCCATTTACTCTGCCCAATATTCCTTGTTGGGAAGGGCAGCTGAGCCAATGAGCTGATTGATCCAAGCTGATCTGATCCAAGCTGAGCTGATCCAAGCTGAGCAGAGTCAAGCCGAGCTGATCCAAGCCAAGCTGAGCCAAGTTGAGCTGAGCCAAGCCAAGCTGAGCTGAGCCCCATAAATCTGCTCTGTAAAGACTGACCTGGAGACTAAACAACAATATCATATCCATGGGGAAGCCCCAACATAATTGCCTGACATGCCCAAAATAACAGCTAAATCATACCCCTACCAGCTTTGAAAATGAACATCTACATATGATCATAGACCTTCTACATTTCATCATAGACCTGTTAGCAAAACAACACCATCACATCTTCTATGTAGTGACTTGATTTGCTAAAAGTAACTGTCAAATGTCCTTCAAAATCATACCCTCATTATTTTTTTAAAATAAGGATTGCATTAGACAATGTTTTAAATACAGTTTGTCTGAGAAAAAGACAAGATGGTCAAGGCTGGAATATCTTTGATTATACATCTTATTTAGGTCAATCATGGGCCCTAGGATTCATAAAGCAGGAACTTAACCTGGTTCCTATGGAATATAAGTGGTTGAGATTACAACATTCCTCCTTGAATGGAATAATGGTTTGTTGCGGAGTTACCTTCCCAGCCATTGCTGGAATTTGTTTACAATAGCTGAATGGACAGGAGTAACACGATATGAAGTGCTTGCTCAAGAACTCAACGCACCACCTGGGCTGGGAATTGAAACCACAATCTTACAATTGTGAGTGCAACACCCTAACTAGTAGGCCATGTGCCTTCACTAGGTCTGCAGGTTCAGAAACGACCTTGGGCTAAATAACAATAACAACATCCTTTTCCCTTCTTTTTAACCCTTTCACTGCAAAATTAAATTTCATGGTTATTCCAGCCATGATGTTAAATATCTAAAAAAAAATAGAATTGGTATTTTCTGCAAGTCATGTTGCCTCAATAAACTTGACATATCGCAACAGAAAATAGATTTAAACATGACATTCCTCAACAAAAGATGGTTTGGTATATAAAACTGTTTTTCGCAGTTAAGGGTAATGAAATTTTGAGTGGATATATCTGATTTCTGCAGTAAAAGGGTTAAATTCATAAGTTCACCATCATCATCCACCATTTTAAATCTGGGTTTTGTCCCTGTTAATGGGGGTGGCTGGATCTACCTTGATGCCATAGCAACCACCCTCACAGTGTCTTGCCATCTTTCCTAGTTTTGGGCATTCTCCCTTCTCAAGCCAACCCTCCCAATCTCCTCCTCCACCTGTCCCCTCCACATTTTCCTCGGTCTACCTCGCTTTCGCTGTCTATTTACCTCAAACTCTAGCACCCTCTCCAGAACATGCTCCTCAACCCTCCTCAACACATGCCCATACCACCACACTCCATTTGCCCTTCCCAGCCATTTCACTGATTCCTCCAACCCCAGAATCCCCATCAAGTCCTTAGTCCTCCTCTTATCAAACAGCCTCACCCCACACATTTCTCTCACCATTGCTCTCTCAGTCCTTCTCAAAATTGCCCCTCTCTTTCTCCCTCAAACACCATATCTCACTCCCACACAGCATTGTAGCTCTCACACAACTCCTATAGACCTTCCTTTTCGTCTTCAATGAGAACTGCTTAGAAAAAAAGAAAAAAATTACTTACAGTTTTAGTCGTCTCTCTTTGATTCTCTTGGTAACGTCAGATGAATGTTTGTCAACTATAATAAAAGATGGTTAAAAAATTATATTTATTTAATTTAGCTAATGAACTATTATTTATAATTTAGCTGAAGAACTATTACAGCAGGTTTTACTTATTTATTATTATTTTTTTTGGATGAGTAGTAAATATACATGCATACATTTAATAAGCATTGCTTATACAAATAGACCCTGAACATTACATAGCATCTGCATCATCGTCCTCCTTTTCCATGATGGCATGGGCCAAACAGGGTTTATTGAAGCAGATTTTCTATAGCTGGATGCCCTTCCTGTCACCAACTCTTACCAGTTTCCACTCAGGGGAAGTATTTTCCCATCACCAAACATGTTATCACAGAAATCCAGAAATGAATGGCTTTCATCTACAACAATCACGTGATGTCAAGACAAAGAGAAACAAACACACACACACACATATGCATACATGCACATACACACACACACACACACACACACACACATCATCATCATCATCATCATCATCATCATTTAACGTCCAAGTTCTATGCTGACATGGGTTGGACGGCTTGTCTAAATTACACAAAAATGAAAATAACACTCATTTTAACTCATCTGATTTTAACAGATTTATTTATCAAAATTACATAAAAAATATCTTGAAATACTAAAAAGTAAATTTATTCAATAAAATTGCCATTGGCTTCAACCATATGGCCTCCAGATCGTAATGGAACCTCTTGCAGCTCTCCTGGATGGTCTCCTTGTTTAAATTGATGAATGCTGCCATAATCCTTGCCTTCAGTTCATCTTTGATGTTACAAGGAGCTTTGTTGGTCTCTAGCTCAACTGTGCCCCTCACATAATAATCAAGGGGGTTGTAGTCTGGGGAGTTAGGTGGCCAGATGTTAGGGGTGACGTGGTTACAGAAATTATCTGACAGCTATGACTGGTTTCTTCTGCTTGTGTGGCATGGTACAGAGTCTTGTTGCCTCATATAGGGTCTTCCAGCAGCCACCCTCTTGATCCAGGGCAGCACTACCTCCTCCAGGCACTTGATGTAAGCCTTTGTGTTGAGTCTGAGGCCATGTGGGAAGATGAATGGAGGCATAACGTCGCCATCATTAGTGATCACTCCAAGTACCATGATGTTGACTGGATGTTTGATTTTTATCACTCTTGGTACATGTTTTGGGGACATAGTAAAAAAGACTGACAGAATAAGTACTAGACTCAACAAAAATAAGTCCTAGGGTCAATTTCAAGGTGGCACCCCAGCATGGCTGCAGTCAAAGGTCTGAGACAAACTAAATTTTTAAAAATGATGTTTCTCAACAGACAATAGTTTCAAATATAGCATTCTACAAAGAAAGATAGATTGGTATATAAAACAGTTTTCTGCAGTTGAAGGCAATGAAATTTGGGGAGGACATAACTGATAATTGCAGCAAAAGGGTTAAATGGTTTACAAAAAGTAAAAAAAAATATTAAAAAAAAAATACAACAAAAAAACTGACCTACGATTTCTGGTAGAGCTTTGACCTCACCCATTTCAACATTCAGAGCAGAACTTTCCTGTCTGGCCTCTGGGTAACATTGAAACTTCCTGAAATTAGAAATAATAAAATGAAATTCCATTTATTATATCAATTATCGTCATTGTTTAGTAACTGTCATTTTCCATTCTGGTATGGGTGAGATGGTTTGACAAAAACTGGTAAGCCAAAGAGCTGCCCCAGACTTTCAGTCTGTTTTGGCTTAGTTTCTATGACCAGATGCCCTTCCTAGAGCAAACCACTCCACAGGGTGTCTTTTATGTTTCACCAGCATGGGTACCATTCACATGTCCCCAGCACAGGGGCCTTTCACGTGTCCCCAACACGAGTGCTTTTCATGTGTCACTGGCATGGGTGCCTTTTGTGTGTCACTGGCACAGGTGCCTTTTGCACGTCACTAGCACAGGTGCCCCTTGTGTGTCACCAGCATGGGCACTTTTTGCATGTCATCGGTACAGGTGCCTTTAATGTGTCATTGGCAGGGGTGCCTCTTACATGTAACCAGCATGGCTGCCTTTAATGTGTCACCAACATAGGTGCCCTAAACATATCACCGGCATGGATGCCTTCAATGTGTCACCCACACAGGTGCTGTTTATGTGTCTCCAGCACTGATCACAACTATGATTTCACTTAGCTTGACATGTCTTCTCAAGCACAGCAAATTACCACTACATATAAGTTTTATGATAATTATATTAGCCATTTAAAACATACACAAAGATGTGATGCTACATCCACTTCTTGTTTTATTTTGAAATACTATAAAATACTAGGGGCAAGTATGGATGTGTGGTTAAGAAGTTCACTTCTCAACTGTGTTTTGAGGTTCAGTTCAACTGCATGGTCCCTTGGGGAAATGTTTTCTATTACAGTTTTGGTCCAGCCAAAGGAGCTTTGTCAATGAATTTGGTAGACACAAACTTAAAGAAGCCTGTTGTGTATATGTATTTGTATGTATGTGTGTGTGCATACAGGAGTGCCAATCACTTAAAGTGGACAGAACTTGTGGAAGAGGGAGATCCAAGAAGACAGATGATGAAGTATTGAAAGCATGGTCGTTGCCAGAACCACCTGACTGGCCCTCATGCTGGTGGCATGTAAAAGCACCCACTACACTCACAGAGTGGTTGGCATTAGGAAGGGCATCCAACTGTAGAAACTCTGCCAAATCAGATTGAGCCTGGTGCAGCCTTCTGGCTCACCAGTCCTCAATCAAACTGTCCAACCCATGCTAGCATAGAAAGTGGACGTTAAACGACGACGATGATGATGTTGACACATTCATATATACATGTATAGATACTCACATTATGTACATTATATAAGGAGGCACTGAGAAGTTCCTGGCTTTGAGGGTGTTGTGAAAGGCCCGGCTGGAGGCTCAACCTTCCAAGTTCTTTTACAGGGCTTAGGAAAACTAAAGGGTCCTTGCAATAAGTGTGTGAATCTGAGAGGGGAATATGCTGAATAAAATCATAAGTAACTGATCCTCCTGTATTATTTTTACTCAAAACCAGGAACTTTTCTGCACCCCCTCGCATATACAAGTTTTTTTTTTGTTCCTGTATGTGTATAACGTGATGATAGCTTTTCACATTGTTAACTAAGTTTTGATCTTAACTAAAACGTAAGTAGCCATTGAGATAACTTCTTTTAAATTGTTGACAATATAGAACTATGGAAATACGAGTTTTCGTGAGAGAGACATTACAGACACTATCCTGATATTAATGGTCATACTTCACAATTTCCCTAAGTGCGAAATCCTGTACGCGGGGATGCCTGTAATACAATAAAAATGTATAACGTGGGGATGCCTGTATTACAATAAAAATGGACAGTAGAAAACGTAGTAGAGTGCGCAATGTATACATTAAGTTATGTGTTCGTATGACTTTTATTTTTACCGAGATAGAGTTGTTTCCCTTTAAACATTTAATCTCATCATGTCCTGTGACTGTACAACTACAACTATCGCTACCTTCACGATCACCAAGACAACCACTCTTCCTACAGTTACATAATACATACAGACAATCAATGTTCATGAAAACAAAACTAGTTTTTTTTTTCTTCTCTTACTTGTGAACCTCTTCCTCTTTCTGGGCACTGTCCGACAGTTTGTACGTGAAAGGCAGTTTCAAGAGACCACTGCTTGACTTGAGTTTAGTTTCTTCCCGCTGGCGTTCCACTTGCTTTAATTTGCTGTTAAGCAAGGCCTTGAAACGAAAGAAGAATAAGACAAGGAAATTTACTTATTATTATAAAAAAATTATTGAACACTTGTATGACGATAATTAAGATGAAGATGGCAGTGGTGGTAATGGTGAGGAAGATGGTGTGTGTTCATTCATTAATTTTTATGTCTATCCCTACCCCACAGCATAGATTATCCCAGTGATTCTCAACCATTTCCCCACTATAGACCCCATTGATTTCTATTTACTTGTGTGGACCCTCACAGCCATTTGATGTTTTCAAAAATCCTACTATATTTTTTATAATTAAATACCATTAGGAATTGTATAAAAAAATTGTTAAACTATTTTGTGTATAATAGAAGCAATTTATATATTAACCACAAAATATTATATAGTCTCCCAAAGACCATATGGACCCCAGGTTGAGAGCCAGAGGGTTAGGCGAATGTATTACTGAGACATTGTTTTACAGCCGGATGCCGTTGCTGTTGCTAACCTTTACCTGTTTTTCATGAAAGGGATCTATTATTTCATGTCTTCAAAAGGTACAAAGCCAATGTATGATTTTTTTTATGGGGAAAATGCTAACAGCATCACCACTTGTAGGGCAGTGACCTTCAGAGAAGTGCAAATGTAAATAGATACACATGACTGTATACATACTGTGTGTGTGTGTGTGTGTGAGAGAGAAAGAGAGAGAGAGAGGCCTCTTTCAATTTCTATCTATATCATCATCATCATCGTTTAACGTCCGCTTTCCATGCTAGCATGGGTTGCACGATTTGATTGAGGACTGGTGAACCAGGTGGCTACACCAGGCTCCAATCTGATTTGGCAGAGTTTCTACAGCTGGATGCCCTTCCTAATGCCAACCACTCCAAGAGTGTAGTGGGTGCTTTTACGTGTCATCGGCACGAAGGCCAGTCAGGCGGTACTGGCAACGGCCATGCTAAAAAATGGTGTATTTTATGTGCCACCCGCACAAGAGCCAGTCCAGGGGCACTGGCAATGATCTCGCTCGAATTGCCAGCTAAATGTGGCAGTCTTATAGAGGACAATGTTACTGTTGTTTTTTGCCCCAGGAAGACATCTCCTCCAGCTGGCTAACGACACACAATCTATGTCCAATTAGTATTTGCGAGGGTGGTCATCGCTCCTATCTCTAGCCTTATGTGATACACATAGACCCGGGTTTTTATCTCATTCTGTTAATTTCTTATATATATGCATGCTAATATATGACCTACATTTGACTCCTCATTTGCATAATCACCGAACCTGGAACTGAACTATAGTCTGTCCATAGCACTTACTCAGCATTACCTGACACCTTTGGGTCTTATTGAAACCATTACCTCTCATAACCTATATATATATATATATATATATATATATATATATATGTAATAGGGCTGGTAATGATTAATTTAATTTTAATAATTAACTTTTGAGAAATTAACGATTAATTAATAGTTAATTTTGATTAAAACTCAAAAATATCTGCAGTTGAAAACAAGAAATAGCATAGGCGTTGTCTCACTCAAATGTTGTTGGGTAGCCAGTTACGTAAACACACAAGCATGTTAACAGTATTTTGGTTCAAGTGATGAGCGCATCTCGTTAACAATAGCTAAATAATTGTTCACATGGAACCGAGGTAGCTGCTATGCACAGAACAGTCTTGACAAAGAATGTCAATTTTGGATATCGATGTTCATT
>NC_069001.1:15519764-15522790 GCF_001194135.2 Octopus bimaculoides | reverse complement strand
TGTGGTGGATCAACTGATTCAGCAACTTTTTTCTCTATTTTATATCGCTGTACTTCATCAGAAGCGTTTTCGACACCCTTTCCTAAGCCTGAGTCAGACTCTATCAGCTTAATATACTTTTCATTAGGTTCGCATGTAATTTTATTGACTCTGTTAGGATCATCTTTTGCATTAGTCTTCAACCGATCATCATTAACATCAACTTCTATTTGTTGTCCAATAAGTAACCAAGTTTGTTCTTTTGAATCGTCTGATAAACACTTCAAGTTTTTATATCGTGGATCAAGTACTGTTGCAATCTGTAATATTTCAATACTTTTCATGTCAGCTACATGTTTGCTGAAGTCATTAACAGATGCTGCCTTGAATTTGGCTATAAAACCTGGATCATCATCATTTACAGTCATGTGCTTTGCCAAAGACAATAACAGTAGCAATACGCTCAACTGCAGGCTTTGAGCCAAACATGGAATATGAGCAAAACCAGTTTGATTAACAGCTGAAACTAAATTTCGTGCATTGTCTGTTACAAGAACCTGGGTCTTTGTTATATCCCAGTCTTTTACAAATTGTTTATATAACTCAGCAACATTGTTAGAATAGTGATGTTCAACAACATGCACACATTCATTAAATTCCATTCACCAGCAATCCAATGGCCGGTGATTCCGCAATAACTTTCATTACCTAGGGATGTCCAAAAACCAGATGTTCACGCAAGTGTCTTTGAATTCTTACTGCTTCTTTAACAATTTCTCTTTTGCTGTTATAAATATCAACCAACATTTTATCAATAGTGCGCCGGCAAAGTAGTTTATATTCGGTATTTTGAAGCGCTGTATGCAATACTTACTGAAGACCATCATCTTTTACTATCGATATTGGTCTACCATTATTAGCTTATCCAGTTTGCAAGTGATATTTTAATGTCACGTTGTACGGTAGCATTCACCGGATGATGAGACTGACGGTGAAACTGACTTAAAGTAGTCTGCTTGGAGGTAGATGACACCGCCGCTGTAGACTGACTAAATGAAGCTGATATTGCGAGCTGAGGTTTCGAATACTGTAGCAAGTGTTTGTTTTGAAGGTGGTAAGTAAGTGATGTGTTAGATCCATGGAATGCAAACGATTTGTCACAACGGATACAATAAACGTTATCAGCAGTTTTGATATTACCGTCAGCCAACAATTTAAATACAAAATGTTCATGTAATTGACCTAACATAGCTTTATATTTCATAACTCAATTCTTCTCCACTGCCATTTTACTGTATTAAACACACACACACTTAAACAGACGCATATGAAATAACTTGTTAGCAGAGAGAAATAACGGGCCGAGGCACGTACATATAATAAAGACAAGGCATAGTTACAGAGAAATAAGGAATAAATACATGAGTATGTGTATGAATAAATATAAATGATAATTACCTGAGCCTCAAAGAGTTGGCCGTATACTTTCCCGCTGGGAACAACACTGACTCGCTCACTCTGCGACATATTGACTTGGAAATTCGTTCAAAAATATTTTTTTCTTCTATTAAACAAACTCAAAAAAAAAAAAAATTTACTTGCTAATTATTACAGGTTAGTTAAAATAATTCGAAGAAATATTTCAAGTAATAGAATTGAGCAAATGTTATGAGGTTGTGAGTGTGTGTGCATTTAAACAAACAAATATTTTGAATGAAAGGAACATTGCGGAACCGTAACAAAGTCTTGTCATTTTTCTTTCTTTTGGTTTTCCTTGGATCTATGTGTATGTACTTTCATACACAAACATACATACACACACATATATAATTATATATATGTGTGTGTGTTCGTGTTCGTGTATTTTTGTATAAATGTTCTGTATCGTGTTAATTTCTAGCAGAACACAACTCCATCAAAACTAGCGAAGCTGTCTGTTGTTATGACAACCAACGATATCTCGCGAGATTTCCCGCGGGTTTTTTTCTTCCTCTCTCTCTCTACACTTACTAAGATGGCGTTGTCGTGTAACTTGTCCAGTTTGTTGGACTCTTTCCCGACCACAGACGATAAATTGTCTGTCCTGCAACAAATCAAAGTCCTCATAAATTCAACCAGTCGCAAAGAACTCCAGGATGACGTACATAACATATCGTTTAATTTGATATTTGATAGTCTACCAACTTTCAATCGGTGAGTCGGTTCTCGTTTCTTGTTTCATTTACAATTCAGTGTCTTAGGAGAAAAAAATGCTTTTTTTAACTCTAAATGTAGAAATTAACGGTCTATTTTCGGTATTTTGTGGAGGAAATGCAATCTATTAAAGATGTGCAGTTTCTTAAAATACCGAAACGAAATATTGTTTACACAAGAGGTGGTACTGTTGCTGTTACATAGGTAGTATACATAACTAAATCTTATAATTAACTGTTTTTAAATGTTTATCTAATTAAATACTTATATATTTCCCAAATATATATATTTTCCCTCTCGTAAATACGTGTTTTTAAAAGGGGTAGTATTTTTTTCGATCTGTAGTAAACAATATTATGTTTTCATTTCGGTTTTTCAAGAGATCCATTTTATTTTTATACATTCCCCATTTCCTCGTTTACTAATAGCCACAACAAAAAAATCTACTTTCATTTTAAAAGCACGTTTATTGAGAAAGATAAATAAATAAAACATTAATTAAGTTCGAGTACATCATTTTTAAAATATGATGTAACTTTGGTTCTCAACATTGTTCTATTTCCACACAAATCTCTTTATGCCTTTATGTAATATACAGTTACAGCTAATAAACACTTCAAAAAGATGGAAAGGAGAAAAAGGGAAGGGAAAAAACAGTGGAAGACAGAGATGGAGGGGCGATTATAAAATGTAACGAAAGACTAAATATCGTTAGGAAGTCTACAGAATATGTCGACTCGATGTTTAGGATTTCGTTTCGGTATTTCAAGAAACCAATGATGTTTTCATAAATTCTCAATTTCTTCGAAAATAACACCAAATTCTCTAAAATCTTTTCACATTCAACAGAATTA
>NC_069001.1:15516724-15519140 GCF_001194135.2 Octopus bimaculoides | reverse complement strand
AAAAAAAAAAAAAAGAAACGTCAAAACTGAAAAATTACAGAAAGGAGAGGAGGTAGCAAATCATTACTCTTTTATTCTTGTTATAGGTTCATAATCCACTATACCTAAGACGTGTCCCACCCCACCCAAGTTAAATTGTGATTCTGGCATACTAGAGAATTTGCTAGCACCTTGAGCGAGTGTCTTCTACTATAGCCTTGTGAGTGGATTGGGTAAACAGAAGCTGAAAGACAAAGGCAGCGAACTGGCAGAACCGTTAGCACGCCGGTCGAAATGCTTAGCGGTATTTCGTCTGTCACTGCGTTCTGAGTTCAAATTCCGCCGAGGTCGACTTTGCCTTTCATCTTTCGGGGTCGATAAATTAAGTACCAGTTACGCACTGGGGTCGATGTAATCGACTTAATCCGTTTGTCTGTCCCCTCTGTGTGTAGCCCCTTGTGGGCAGTAAAGAAATAGGTATTTCGTCTGCCGTTACGTTCTGAGTTCAAATTTCGCCAAGGTCGACTTTGCCTTTCAGGGTCGATAAATTAAATACCAGTTACGCACTGGGGTCGATGTAATCGACTTAATCCCTTTGTCTGTCCTTGTTTGTCCCCTCAATGTTTATCCCCTTGTGGGCAATAAAGAAATAAGAAACTAAAAGACGCTCATTATCTATATATCATCATCATCATCATTATCATTTAGCGTCTGTTTTCCATACTGGCATGAGTTAGATGGTTTGACTGGAACTGGTCAGCCGAAGAACTGAAAAGCTCCAGACTATAGCCGGATGCTCTACCTAACACCAACCACCCCAAGAGTGTACTGGGTATCTTTGACGTGCCAAAGCATGGGTGCCTTTTACGCATCACTGGCCTCACATTTGTCAATGGCACTGGCCACGCCTATGACTTCACTTAGCTGGACGTGCCTTCTCAAGCACAGCAAATCGCCAAAAGACTTCGTCACTTGGCATCACCTCTGTGAGACTCAGCATCCGCAGATCATGCTTCACCGCCACATCCCATGTCTGCCTGGGTCTACCTCTTCTACAGGTTCCCTAAACAGTTAGAAATTGGCATTTCTTTACAAAGCTGTCCTCGTCCATATGCATCACATGGCCATACCAGTGCAGTTTTCTCTGTTGTAGTACACTACATCATCATTTAATGTCCGCTTTCCATGCTAGCATGGGTTGGACGATTTGACTAGGGACTGGCGAAGCGGATGGCTACTCCAATCTGATTTGGCAGAATTTCTACAGCTGGAAGCCCTTCCTAATGCCAACCACTCCGAGCGTCTAGTGGGTGCTTTTTACGTTCCACTGGCATGAGGGCCAGTCTGGTGGTACTCTGCTCATCTAATGCCTCTTATACTCAGATTTTCTCTCAAATTACTTACACTTTGTCATATATGCACACTGACATTGTACATTCAGTGAAATGTACTACCTTCATTTCTTTCAAGCCTTCGTATATCCTCCACCATCACAGCTCATGTTTTGCTGGCATGTAGCATAGCTGTCCATGCACAAGCATCATATAATCTGCCTTTCACTCTAAGAGAGAGGCCCTTTGTTACCAATAACATGGAAGCTCTCCGAACTTTGTCCAGCCTATTCTTATTCTAGCAGCTATGCTCTCAGACCATCCTCCTCCAGTGCTGACTTGGTCACTTAGGTAATAGAAGCTGTGTACTGCTTCTAAATATTGTCCTGAGCATTTGATGAAGTCTATTCTCTGTACATTCCTTGTGTTTACTGCAGGGCTGTGGATTCGAAACAAAAACCTTCAACTCCGACTCTGACTCCTGTACTATTGGCACCTCCGATTCCGACTCCAACTATGACTCCTCTTTATGTAATTAAGTGATTGTTGTCTATATATCTCATAAAGCATATGCATACGCTTGTACTTTGAGTGGGCTTGTATGTTATAACTGGTTTATATTAAACAATAAAGACATTGTGAGTTGGAATCAGAGTCTGTATAGTTTTACTGACTCTGACTACCCCTTAATTGTCTCTGACACCAACGCCACAGCCCTGGTTTATTGTGCCCACATATCTGCCACACATGAAAACTACTTTCTCTGTTAACCTTCCTTTTATACTGCCGCACCTCTTATGTGTCCATAACTTGCTCTGAGTACATGTTATTGAGTTTCTACCTATACCTTTTCTGCATATCAAGCAGGACAATCTATGATTAGTCTGTTTTCTTTGCTAAATTAAATCTAAGGCCCTTTGGTTCCTGACCTAGCTTTCACACCTGAAATTTCTTCTCTAGACTTTATATATACACACACACACATGTGTGTACATGAGTCTTTGTCTCTGTCCCCTGGTCCATGCTGGTATGGGTTGGACTGCTATCCATGATTCAATGCCCCCCCCCCAAAAAAAAAACTGCTTTGACATTGTTTCTATGGCTGG
>NC_069001.1:15515470-15516714 GCF_001194135.2 Octopus bimaculoides | reverse complement strand
CCCCCAAAAAAAAAACTGCTTTGACATTGTTTCTATGGCTGGATACCCTTCCTATCACCAACCACTTTACATCATCTACTGGGTGCATTGTTTTTCATGCTACCAGCACTATTGAGGTCGCCATGCGGCTTGCCATACTATGAACCCCAAGGAGGAATCTTTATGCTAGTAGACAAGAGGTAAAAGCATTAGGAGAGTGGTCAGAGCAAAATGGGTTTCTTGCTGTAGAGGGGCCACATGGCGACTTTTCAGGAGAGAGGATGAGAATGAATGGGTGGAGTTGGAGATATCGTGTTGATGAAAGGACATCTCTCAAAAAGACAACAAAAAAGCCTATTGTGTCCAAACTAAGGAGATGATTTCTCTAGTGTTATATAGAAGAATTAATAGCCAGGTTTCCCTCAAATTGCTCTTTTTTAAAAAAAAAAATGAAAACCAAAAATAGCTGACATGATGGTTGTGGCTGGAACTTTTCTGATCCTTTGGTCAGGGCTAACCTTGGGGTTAATCAATAAATATCCATTGGAACTTGCAGAAGAGGGAGACCCAGAAAAATTGATACCAGTGCTGTTATCACATAAAAAGTACTTGTGCTGGTGCCACATGAAAAGTACCCAGTGTACTCTGTAAAGTGGTTGGCGTTAGCAACTGTAGAAACCATGTCAGAACAGCCAATGGAGCCTGGTGTGGACCCTGACCTTACAAGCTCCTCTCAAACCGTCCAACCCATGCCAGCATGGAAAACTGATGTTAAATGATGATGCATCATATCACTGTATGATGATGTGGCAAAAAGCACCTGAGGTAGCAGAAAACTAATAAATGCCTGATGATTGGTGGCGTCATCTTTGTATTAAGTTCAAATGTCACTGGATCCATTTTGTTTATTTTTCCAGGGTCTTTTCTTTTATTTGTTTCAGTCAATTTACTGTGGCCATGCTGGAGCACCGCCTTTAGTCAAGCAAATCGACCCCAGGACTTATTCTTTGTAAGCCTAGTACTTATTCTATTGGTCTCTCTTGCTGAACTGCTAAGTGACGGGGATGTAAACACACCAACATCAGTTGTCAAGCGATGTTGGGGGAACAAACACACACACACAAACATATACACACATATATACATATATATATATATACACACACGATGGACTTCTTTCAGTTTCCGTCTACCAAATCCACTCACAAAGCTTCGGTCGGCCTGAGGCTATAATAGAACACACTTGCCCAAAGTGCCACGCAGTG
>NC_069001.1:15513341-15515460 GCF_001194135.2 Octopus bimaculoides | reverse complement strand
TAATAGAACACACTTGCCCAAAGTGCCACGCAGTGGGACTGAACCTGGAACCATGTGGTTGGTAAGCAAGCTACTTACCACACAGCCACTCCTGTACCTATAACATTAAACACATACTAGTAATATATAGGTGTAGGCATAAGTGTATGGTAAAAAGTTTGCTTCCCAACCATTTGGTTCTAGGTTCAGTCCACTGTCCGGCACCTTGTTTTCTTCTACGGCCCCAGTCCAACCAAACCCTGGAGCTGTAGTATATGCATGTACATATAGTAGAGTGTGTGTGTATAAAACGAAATGTTAGCGCTAAGCAGTGTTTAGGCATAAGCAAACTTTAGGTTAGTTGAAATATGTTTGTGACACATTTCAACTGCTAAAAGCAAACATACTGCAGTCACCCTGGAGAATTTATCCCTGTTACTGTAAATAGGTGTGAAAACACTGTTTATTCAGTGTCACCATCTGTTAGGAATCCCAGACATCGATGTTTCAAGCTTCTTGGCGCTTGTCAATGAGATGTACCTAAGGCAACTCAGACCTGACTGTGTGGAAAGAAGCTTGCTTTCGAACTACATGGCTCCCAGTTCAGTCCTGCAGTGTGACATCTTGGGCAAGTGTCTTCTACTATAGCCTCAAGCCAACCAAAGCCTTGTAAGTGGATTTGGTAGATAGAAGCTGAAAAGAAATCCATTAGATATATTATGTGTGTGTTACTGTTTCCTTGCTTTAACATCACATGATAGCTGTAAACGAGTCTCCCCATCAGGTAGGCGGTGTCTATCATTTCCAGTCTTTCATGAGAACATGTTTGGTCATGGAAAATGTTATCTTACTTGGAAACAGGTGAGGGTTAGTGACAGGAACGGCATCATATACTCCACTATGCCTCTACTTAGTCAAACTTTTCCTGTTGTCTTGGCGATCTCATTAATGGCAGTGTCACAAAAGAAACACTTTGTGAAGTAGTTGGCGTTACGGAGGGCATCCAGCTATAGAAATCGCGCCGAAGCAGATTTTAGAGCTTGGCACAGTTCTCCCACTCACTGGATCCTGTTGAACCATCCAACCGATGTCACCATGGTAAACGAACGTTAATGATGATAGTATGTTCGTATGTTGAGGTATATGGAAATAGGACAGCCCATGGAGGGAACTTCTGTGGTTTTTCGATCTGATGTGTTTGATCACTTTCAATTGTCATTTACAATATTCGTGTATTGGTTTCAGTCATCGGGTTGCTGTCAAATGGGGAATCACTTTTCATAGTCAACCCAACTAACCGTCATCCATTACACATCTCATTGAAGGGAGGTAACTCTACCATTACAAACGGGAGGTAACTCTCGCGTCAGTTTTTAAATAGAAGGGAAGTAAATATGCAATAAATTGTTTTCATTTAACATAAACTAATTTACTGCAATGGTTTATTATACATATTTTCTTATCTTACTCCATTCAGTATATGCTTTATTTTAAATATTCGTTTGGCTTAATGCACCCTATGTTAAATTTTTATGAAAATTACTAAAGAAGCAAGGGCTTATTTAAAGAAATTATATTAGACGTTGATACATCTTCAGGCATGTTTTGTTTCTCTTCAACGCTAACAATGTCCTTCATAGATTGTTATTTGAAAATAGTATTGTAGCTTTTATTCTTTTACTTGATTCAGTCATTAGACCACGCTGAGACACCACCTTGAATTTTCTGTTGAACAACTCAACCCCATTACTTATGTTTTCTCAAGCCTGGTTCTACTTTCTCTTTGCCCAATCACTAAATTATGGAGACATAACAAACCAACATCAGTTGTCAAGTGGTGATAGAAAACACACACATACACATGATGGGCTTCTTTCAGTTTCCTATTTATTGCCCACAAGGGGCTAAACACAGAGGGGACAAACAAGGACAGACAAAGGGATTAAGTCGATTACATCGACACCAGTGCGTAACTGGTACTTAATTTATCGACCCCGAAAGGATGAAAGACAAAGTCGTCCTTGGCGGAATTTGAACTCAGAACGTAACGGCATACGAAATACTGCTAAGCATTTCGCCCAGTGGGGTAACGTTTCTGCCAGCTCGCCGCTTTCAGTTTCCGTCTACCAAATCCACTCAC
>NC_069001.1:15504935-15513013 GCF_001194135.2 Octopus bimaculoides | reverse complement strand
GTTAGGGTTAATTGTTTCAGAATCGTTTGTTTATGGAGTCGGCACTTAATGTATATCGGCTGAATGGACGTCAGTGATTGGTTGAAATTACAGAAATACTACAACTTTAACATGGAATAACTTATGGATTTCTTTTTTTTTTAAGAAGACTAAAAGAAAAAGATGTTTTATATGACACATTCTACCAGTGTTCCAAGTTTCAAAGTGTTTCGTTAATGAAAAATGTGGCCCCCGTTTTAAAAAAGATCCGAAAACACTTGCCCAAGGTGCCATGCAGTGAGACTGAACCCAGAAAGCTGTGGTTGGGAAGCAAGCTTCTTAACATTCAGCCATGCCTGTTTAAATTTATTACTTATAAGAAACATCCCAACCTGTGTAACACCCATCAGTACCTCGTTAATGTCCCCTCATTAGCTTATGTCAAGTCCAGTCTCTTATTTAAGATGACTGCACTTTTTTAACAACTCCTTGGTATGAAAAAGAACCGTTCCACAAAGACTCTCTCTTTATCGAACATTGGTCAGTATCTAGTTTTAAAGCTAAGCTATACTTTCTTTTATAGTTTTGATAGAGATTTAATTATCTTATAATTATGGAAAATTCCTTAGTATAGGCACGACAGTAAATTGATAAACATTAACCCATTACCTACCAGTGATCTCATATGAGATGACTTAAAAATTACAAATTTCGTAATTATCTGTCAATATTTACACATATCTAACCTTTTTGCTATATCTACTAGGTATATTTCTCTGATATTCAAATGAGGTTTGCTAATTTTTCACCCAATATCTCACTTATTTCTATTTAAAATGTTATTTTGATCATTCCAGCGTGTTTCTAAGGCTGTTTTGTTAGAAATCAAAGTTTCATAAAAAAATTCCTGTTAATAGAATTATGGGAGGTAATGGGTTAATGGGAAACAAATATTTAGAAATACTGTATCTATGTTTATGTGATTATGATTACACATGTGTGCGCACACACACACACACACACAATCATTTTAACATCATCCACTCTTCCATGCTCACATGGGTCATTTGGAATTTGTTCAGGCAGACTTTCTACAGGCAAATGCCCTTCCTCTTGCCAACGCTCAATTGTTTCCCTATGGCTGGACAAATATTCATGGGAAATTGGAAATAAAGGACTACTTGTATGATGATGACACTCATACAGCTATCACATGATGTCAAGATATGCACACACACACACACACACACAGGGCTACTTTCAGTTTCTATGTGCCAGATCCACTCACAAGGCTTTGCTGGCCCAGAGCTACAGTTGAAGACACTTGTCCAAGGTGCCATGCAGTGGCACTGAACCCAGAACCATATTGTTGTGAAGGAAGCTTCTTAACCACATAGTCACACTTCACCTAGCCATATAAAATGATAATTAACGATGTTTATTCCTAATAAAACAGCCATTGGCAACTAATTAAATTAACTGTGAAATTTGTGCTTTTCTACTTTTTATTCTCTCTCTCTCTCTTTCTATATATATAGACATGTGCTTCTTTGCAGGTCTAAAGGTTTTTAACTCTTATTTCTAGCAATGTAGGTGTTACCTTGTGCCCTCAGTCACAATTAGTGACAATTGCATTTTTTCCTTTTTAGTTTTATATTGCGTTTAGCTGTCTTTTGTTATATATAATATATATATATATATATATATATTATATATATATATATATATATATATGTATGGGTGTGTGTGTTTGTGTGTGCACTTTTCACTCTATATATGTGTGTGTCTCTTTCACTGTGTCTCTTGTAAAGTTTTTGGCTGAGTGGTGACAATGTAAGGTTGAGTGGCTCTTTAATTCATGTCAAGGACTCTCTTGCACTGCTGTCATGATAAACTGCACCCCATACATTTATGTAAAGTGGATACTGATAGGAAGGACACAAAATCTCTAGAAACTATGTCAAAATATAATGTACAAGTGATGACAGGGTCCTGTGAACTACTTGAGAAGGTAATTCTTACTCTGAAGAAGAACCTACTGTGATAACCTGTCCAATACATATTAGCATGAAAAGCAGACATAAAATGAACATATTTATATATGTGTGCAGCAGCATCATCATCATCGTTTAACGTCTGCTTTCCATGCTGGCATGGGTTGGACGGTTTGACTGAGGACTGGCAAGCCAGATGGCTGCACTGGGCTCCAATCTGATCAGGCAGAGTTTCTACAGCTGGATGCCCTTCCTAACGCCAACCACTCCGAGAGTGTAGTGGGTGCTTTTATGTGCCATGACGGCCAGTCATACGGTACTGGCAATGGCCATGCTCAAAATGGTGTATTTTATGTGCCACCTGCACAGGAGCCAGTCCGGCGGCACTGGCAACGATCTCGCTCTTTACACATGCCAGGAAGGCGCCGCTGGGCACAGGTGCCATCACGGTTTCGCTTTCGCTTGCCCCAACAGGTCTTTGCAAACCGAGTTTCGTGTCCAATGAAGGAGATGACATTGGCATGAGTGCCAGTCGTCGAATTTAGTTCGATTTCGATTTCACTTGCCTCAACAGGTCTTCACAAGTGGAGTTTAGTGTCCAATGAAGGAAGGTACGCATAAGTGGGATGAGTACACCCCTGGCAGAGGCCTTGGATTTAGGTCTCACTTGGTTTGCTGGGTCTTCTCACGCACAGCAAATTTCCAAAGGTCTTGGTCAGAAGTCATCACCTCGGTGAGGCCCAATGTTCGTTGGTCGTGCCTCACCACCTCATCCCAGGTCTTCCTGAGCCTACCTCTTCCACAGGTTCCCTCAACTGCTAGGGTGTGGCACTTTTTCACACAGCTATCCTCATCCATTCTCGCTACATGACCATATTAGCGCAATCGTCTCTCTTGCACACCACAACTGATGCTTCTAATGTTCAGCTTTTCTCTCAAGATACTTACACTCTGACGGGTATTCACATTGACATTACACATCCAACGGAGCATACTGGCTTCATTCCTTGCGAGCTTACGTATATCCTCAGCAGTCACAGCCCATGTTTCACTGCCATGAAGCATGGCTGATCGTACACATGCGTCATACAGTCTTCCTTTTACTCTGAATGAGTGGCCCTTTGTCACCAGCAGAGGTAAGAGCTCTCTGAACTTTGCCCAGGCTATTCTTATTCTAGCAGCTACACTTTCAGCGCACCCTCCCCCATTTCTGACTTGGTCACCCAGATAGCGGAAGCTATCAACTAAGTCTAGTTTTTCTCCCTGGAATGTGGCCAAAGTTCTTTTCTGCACATTTACAGTGTTTATAGCTCCTGAACATCTGCCACATACAAAAACTAACCTCCTAGTTAACCTTCCTTTGATATTGCTGCACCTCTTATGTGTCCATAGCTTACACTGGGTGCATCTTATAGAGTTTCTACCTACGCCTTTTCTACATATCGAGCAGAGCCATCTACCTGAAGGAGTTTGTGTTTTGTCTACCTTCCTACTTATTAGGACTTTGGTTTTAGCTAGGTTGACTCTAAGGCCCTTCGATTCTAGTCCTTGCTTCCACACATACATATATATATGTTGACTGGAATAGCATAAGAGAGATTGTTTCTGTTATCAGCTTGCTGCATCACCATCTGGTCTCTGACTGAAGAGGAGATAACCACTCCGAAATGCTTGCATCTCACAGTTTAGATAGGTGGTGCTGCAAGTTGTGATTTAGGTGTATTGACATTTGTCTACAAGAAGAAATTCTCTTCATGACAAAACACAGTGAATGATTTGTTTTTAAGTCCAAGTGTGCCACTGGCATATTCTAACCGGTAATAACATTGCATTTATACACATCACTGCTTAGCGCTATCATCATCACCATCATTTAATGTCTGTTTTCCATGCTGGTATGGGTTTCACGATTTGATTGAGGACTGGCAAGCCAGTAGGCTGCACCAGCCTCCAGTCTGATCTGACAAGGTTTTTACAGCTGGATACCCTTCCTAACACCAACCACTCCAAGAGTATAGTGGGAGCTATTTACATGCCATCAGCATGGGAACCAGTTAAGTGGCACTGGCATTAACCATGTTTGGACGGTGCTTTTTACATGCTACAGGCACAGGAGCCACTCAGGGGGCACTGGCATTGACCATGTTTAGATATATATATATATATAGATACACACACACACACACACACATTATATAACTATGTATTTTCTTACTATTTGTATGTATGTATTTTTAATTTGTATTTTCGTTTTATTTCGTTTTCAGTTTTCCATTATGGCTATTTTTTTAATACTCTCTCCATTCCTCCATTATTTTTATTTTCATTTTCTGAAAATTTCTTTAGTGAACCAAACAGTTATTTTGTAAGAGTCAATTAAGTTTATATTACATATAACTCAATCGCTATTTTTGTATGGAATACTTGTTTTTATATTGATCTGTTGCCTTGGCATTTTCTGTTATTACTAGTAGATGTAACAAAATGTGCGTCGCAAAATGGTTTCAATGTTGGTGTTGTACACCAAAGTCATGGGTTCAATTCTTGGATCCTTTTTATGTCCTTGAGTAAGGCACTTCAGTCCAATTTACTCCGGTCCACTCTCAAGTGATAATGAATATGAACATAGTGGTCTTGAACCTAAGACTCCATGGTTGTAAAGCAGATTCGTAACTAGTTAGCAGCCATCCCTGGAAATTAGCATGCAGTGAAGTTCAACCCTCTCATGTAAATTTCTATTGGAATAGAATTGCTGCTAACTTTTCAATTAGATTCTTCTAGTCTCTCACAGTCAGTCAGAGCATTCTTAAATGTCACCAAAGAGAAGCAGTGTTTTTTTCTTTCCTTTTTTTTTTTTTTCTAAATCCCAGACTACTTATATTAGACTATTTGTTGTACAGGCCCCGTTTCGTCTGTTGGAATCTACTATGTCTGCTTTGGTTGTGCACAGATTTTAATGTAATCTGAATAATAATAATAACAATAATAATAATAATAATGTTTGTGTGTGAACTGATGTGACAATTCACTTGAGATAGTTTACATTACTTTGTTTGTACTGGTTGCATGTTCTGACATTTGCCCAAGGGAACTAACATTTAAAGACAACACCCTGTTTTCCTAAAATTATTCTAGTTTTACCTTTTAGAAGTCATTAAAATTCAAAATCTAACATCAGCCAACTTGTTTAATTTGCATTGTTTGGTTGGAATCCTGCTTTTGTTTTCAACTAAGGCTTTTGTTTGTTTTATGGGATATCTGGAGTATTTCTAGATGAAATTAATGTATTTTTGGGCTGCGTGTTCTCTTCTACAAGAGGGTTATAACCCCAAAATTGTTTTGCGAATAAGGGTAGGAATATATGGTGATATAGAATTATTAATTCATATTGTTGACATCCTAAGAATTTAGAAACTTCAAGAGAATTCTTTTAATCTTTTATTTGTTTCAGTCATTAGACTGAGGCCATGCTGGGGCACCGCCTTAAAGAGTTTTAGTCAAATGAGTCAACCCCGGGACTTATTACTTTCTGTAAAGCCTGGTACTATTGATCTTCTCAGGGCTATAATAGAAAACACTTACCCAAGGTACCATGTAGTGGGACTGAATCCAGGACCATGTGGTTGGAAAGCTAGCACCTTAGTCACACATCCACACATGGCACCTATTTGCGTATGACCAAATTATGAAGAATTTGGTTTTTCCTGACGTTCAAGAATTGTTGGTTTGGTGGACGTTTGTCATTCGACTATGAGGATTCCGTTGTTTGATTCACTAAGTTAGCTGTTCTTGAATTAATGTTTAAGTGGCTGAGTATTCCTCACAGATATGTGAACCCATTTTGTAATTCTCTCCCAGAATCAGTATGATACAGTGTGTGTGTGTGTGTGTGTGTGTGTGTGTGAGAGACAAGGCTGTACCTTTTGAATTACTAGTACAATCCACCCAATGGGCTTCTATACAAAGTATTGGTTGAGCTGAGGATATAAAAATATGACATTTTTCGAAGATTCCACACAGTGGGATTGAACCCAGAGCCTCATGGTTGTGAACTGTACTAGTTAACCTATTGAGCATTCATAAAAGTTTTCCAAAACCTTAAATTATATTTTCTAAATTCCACTGCTACACACACCACTGTGGACAACTGCTCTATATGGTTGCTGAACTTACTAGAAGTAATGTATGTAATCCTAGATACACTGTCAGTGGAAAACAGGATGGTCATGGGTGGGTTACTTTTGATCCTACAGGTCTGTTGGTCAGGCCTAATCTGGAGCAAAACAACCACAACCACTATACACTTCTATTTATTCTTTGTATGTAAATACTGGCTCTCAATTTTTTTTTTCAGAAATTTTTAACAGTACATGACCTGTTAACTTAATGACTAATAAATACATAAATAAACAAACAAATAAGCTATATTTATAATTGGCTAATTGTTGCCTTCACAAACTATCACCAGTTTCCTT
This sequence comes from Octopus bimaculoides, assembly GCF_001194135.2. Taxonomy (NCBI): domain Eukaryota; kingdom Metazoa; phylum Mollusca; class Cephalopoda; order Octopoda; family Octopodidae; genus Octopus; species Octopus bimaculoides. Next base: position 15,506,565 of record NC_069001.1, on the reverse strand, counting down.
TGTTTCCTCATTTCATCTGATGTTTACATCTATCACACCTTTTAAATTTCACTTAAATTCACAAAAGCTGTGCAGTAATTTCTATTTCAACATTCTCATTATTTTAACCCTTCAGCACTCAGATTATTCTATTGAAAAAAAAATGCTGTTTCATTCATATTGTTTTGAATTAATCATGCATTATCTTGTAGCTCTGAGATTTCAATGATGTGATTATCTATTTTTGAATGACACTGTATGGTAGGTACAAGAGGTTGGAGCTGGCTGATTTTAACATACAACAGGTAGAATATTTGGGCTGTATATACTTGCATGAATCAAAAGGAATTTGTTGAGGCAAATTTTCTATAGCCAGGTACAGCATTCTGTGTATACATATAGTGTTAATACTTGTAGTTTTATTGTCTTTTAAATAGATTTATTGTCTTTTAAACAGTTTAATTAGCTTTAAACATAGCAAGATTTATAATAGCTTATTACAAGTACTTTTATTAGTTCCTATTTAATGAAATTTAGGTGTATATTAGTCACTGGTAAGTTAAAATTATTACTTATTGTGGTGATATATTAATATGTGGTGCTTAACTTTTGAATGATGAAATAATGTATTTCACCCATAAAAATATTAGTTAAATTAATTTCAATTGTGTTTTGGTTTGGAAAAAATTTTATATTGAACTTTCATTATAGTAGTATCTATGGAAGACCGGTGGGATTATTATTTATCTGAACTTAAAGATGGATTGCAATTTAGCATATAATTTAGTTATTGCAGTTTACTATTAATAACAATACAATGTACATTGGTTTAAATGTCTGTTGTAGTTTTAGTAAGGTTAATGTTTAATCCACTTATATATTGATTGATTGAAATAATGTGGTTATTAATCTTTACTTTTATATTACACTATGGAAAACGGTAGGGATTATAATTTTTAACTTAATAGAGTTGTCATCGTTTAGTTACGTATTTAGGAGGGGTTGTAAATGGGTAAATGTGTTTGAAAGTTGTGGTTTCTTTGGTTTGTTTGTTCCCATACAACACTTGTTTTAGTGCTGTTGACATTGCTGGGTTGAATGGTACTGCCCAGATGTTGAAACCATAATGTTATCCATGGGGCAGCTGATGATGAAGGCATGTTGGATTGTTGGATAGTCTCGGAGGAATTAAAGTAACAAATTCACAAACACACACAGCCGCAAACAGACAGAAATTGCCATTTATGTAGTAGATATCTACCTATATATATATATATGTATATATATATGTATGTATGTGTATGCGTGTGAGATTGGGGGTGGGTGCGCTGAAAGTGTAGCTGCTAGAATAAGAATAGCCTGGGCAAAGTTTAGAGAGCTCTTACCCCTGCTGGCGACAAAGGGACTCTCACTCAGAGTAAAAGGCAGACTGTATGACGCATGCGTACGAACAACCATGCTACATGGCAGTGAAACATGGGCTGTAACTGCTGAGGACATACGTAAGCTCGCAAGGAATGAAGCCAGTATGCTCCGTTGGATGTGTAATGTCAATGTGAATACCCGTCAGAGCGTAAGTATCTTGAGAGAAAAGCTGAACATTAGAAGCATCAGTTGTGGCGTGCAAGAGAGACGATTGCGCTGGTATGGA
>NC_069001.1:15503560-15504363 GCF_001194135.2 Octopus bimaculoides | reverse complement strand
TTTCGTGCGGGTGACACGTAAAAGCACCCACTACACTCTCTGAGTGGTTGGCGTTAGGAAGGGCATCCAGCTGTAGAAACTCTGCCAAATCAGACTGGAGCCTGGTGTTGCCATCCGGTTTCACCAGTCCTCAGTCAAATCGTCCAACCCATGCTAGCATGGAAAGCGGACGTTAAACGATGATGATGATGATATATATATATATAGGGTAGGTGGTTTCCTTGGCTGCCTTTAGCATCTGAGATGTTCCCAAATTGAGGATACCTTTATTCTGATCCTGGTCTTTGGGTGCCTTTTGCTGAGTCCATCAGTTTCAAGCATTTGAAGCCTTCCAGTTTGAAGATACTTTTCTCTCATCTGTTGAAGGTCGTAGGTTCTCTCTTTCCTCTTCAATAAGCAACACACATAATAGATATCATGATGCTTTATGTCAAAGCATCACTTAGAAGTTTGACAAAGATGAGACTGAAATAAGTACTTGAGAAGATGGTTGAACTCTTGAAAGTGGTACTCTATCATGGCTACATTTCAAAGACTGAATTGAGAAAGATGAAAAAATATAAGAAATATATAGGCGCAGGAGTGGCTGTGTGGTAAGTAACTTGCTTACCAACCACATGGTTCCGGGTTCAGTCCCACTGTATGGCACCTTTGGCAAGTGTCTTCTACTATAGCCTCAGACTGACCAAAGCCTTGTGAGTGGATTTGGTAGACAGAAACTGAAAGAAGCCCGTTGTACACACACACACACATATATATATATATGTATATGTATATATATATATATATATATATATATATAT
>NC_069001.1:15495326-15496556 GCF_001194135.2 Octopus bimaculoides | reverse complement strand
GTGTTTTCTTGTTGGTTTGTTGTTTCCTCAGTTTTTCTATGATGATGTTGTAAAGTCATTGTTGTAAAACATTTTTTATGTTTTAATGATCCCCATTGTGTCTCAAGCACTATCATAAAATTTCACTGAAGTTCAACATTTGAAAGTAGTGTTCTAACATGCTCTTAGTTTTATTTTACATGTGTGTTTGTGTGTGTCTTTCTTTCTCCTTCTTTCTCTCTTTAAATTTCTCCTCCTCTTCATCATCATTATTTGACATCCACTCACACACACACACAAATATAGTCGACGGATGAAATCCTGAGATGTTCAGTATAGAAAACAATTAGTAGTGCTCAAATGATTTGAACTTGCACTCCAAAATCTTTACTGAGTACAAAGTTCACCAAGTAAAGAATGTCTGTAAGAGGAATCTAAGTGAGCAGATATGGAGATAATAACCCAAATAAACAAAAGGTCCGCTTGGCTATATATATATATATATATATATTTATATATATGTATATATGTATATATATATATATATATATATACATGTACTAGCTTAAAAACTGTCCTATTGGGTGACTTTTAAGCTAGTATGTAAGCAACTAACCCCGAATGGGAAGATCTGCAAACAAATCTCTGACTTGTTTTGGAGAATTTGTTGCAATTGCTTCCTCCAGAGTCATTTCCCAATGATGATCATATTTGATGCAAAAAATTCATGTAAAAAAAATTCACCAAAAACAATCACTGTAATGAAAACATAGGAATCCGAAATTTCAGGATTGCAAGTCTGGATTTGGCTTGGAAAGTTTTTAATTTACCCATAGAGTCAGCCTGATTCCAAAACGGTATGACATATTGGACTACGGCCTCTAGGAGTAAAGTTGAAAAAGTGTGACACCCTGACATTCATGTTTATTGTATAAGATATGTTTAATTTTTGGGAAACTGTATTCCAATTAAAGTGTATTTTATATATATATATATATATACAGGCGTAGGAGTGGCTGTGTGGTAAGTAGTTTGCTTACCAACCACATGGTCCCGGGTTCAGTCCCACTGCGTGGCATCTTGGGCAAGTGTCTTTTACTATAGCCTCGGGCCGACCAAAGCCTTGTGAGTGGATTTGGTAGACGGAAACTGAAAGAAGCCTGTCGTATATATATATATGTATGTGTGTATGTGTTTGTATGTCTGTGTTTGTCCCCCCAACATCGCTTGACAACCGATGCTGGTGTGTTT
>NC_069001.1:15490905-15493657 GCF_001194135.2 Octopus bimaculoides | reverse complement strand
TCTGTCTGTCTGTCCGTCTCTGTCCGTCCGTCTGTCTGACTGTCCGTCTGTCTGTCCGCCCGTCTGTCTGTCTGTCCGTCCGTCTCTGTCCGTCCGTCTGTCTGTCTGTTTGTTTGTTATAAAATCTGTGTTCATTATCAGTTCATTCATGTCTATGTAATGCATAGCTGTCATTATTTCACTGTTTGTTTAGTTTGTTCCTGAATAATTAACAAAAATACATTAACCAATTATTCATTTTTATTGTTCACTCTCTATGTTTGAAACCCAGGCTTCCCTAGCAACACATACATTCACTGTTCTTTGTTGGTGGATTAATAATAATAATAATGATAATAATTCTTTCTACTGGAAGCACAAGGCCTCTAATAATAATAATAATAATAATAATATTGTCTTCATTTTGTAAATATTGCAGTTGTTGAAGGTAAATGGATCACGTCATGTTGTCGGAGACTGGCAAATTCTGGGTGGTTCTTAAATTGAATGATAATCATGATGATGTTGATGATGATGATGATAGTAATAGTGATAAGAATGATAATTATGGTAGTAATAATAGTAATGATGATAGGCTCAGGAGTGGGTGTGTGGTAAATAGCTTGCTTACCAACCACATGGTTCCGGGTTCTGTTCCACTGCGTGGCACCTTGGGCAAGTGTCTTCTACTATAGCTTTGGGCCGACCAAAGCCTTGTGAGTGGATTTGGTAGACGGAAACTGAAAGAGGCCCGTCGTATATATGTGTATGTGTATATCATCATCATCATCATCATCGTTTAACGTCAGCTTTCCATGCTAGCATGGGTTGGACGATTTGACTGAGGACTGGTGTAACCGGATGGCTACACCAGGCTCCAATCTAATTTGGCAGAGTTTCTACAGCTGGATGCCCTTCCTAACACCAACCACTCAGGAAGTAAGAGTGAGAGAAAGTTGTGGTGAAACAGTACAGCAGGGTTCGCCACCATCCCCTGCAGGAGCCTTGTGGGGGCTTTAGGTGTTTTCGCTCAATAAACACTCACTATGACCGCGAGTCCACTGCCCTAACCTCCACTCCTTCCTTAATAATAATAATGATAATTTGCAGCCTTAATAATAATAATGATAATATTCATAATAATCCTTTCTAATATAGGCACAAGGTCTAGAATTTGTGGGGAGGAGATAAGTTGATCACATCGATCCCAGGACTTGACTGGTACTTAACTTATCGATCCCATAAGGATGACAGACTAAGTTGACCGCAGCGGAATTGGGACTCAGAATATAAAGAAACATGAAACGTTACTAAGCATTTTGCCTGGTGTTCTGACGATTCTGCTAGCTTGCTTCCTTCCTTAATTGTTGTTGGCACTCTGTCGCTTACGACGTCGAGGGTTCCAGTCGATCCGATCAACAGAACAGCCTGCTCGTGAAATTAACGTGCAAGTGGCTGAGCATTCCACAGACATGTGTACCCTTAACATAGTTCTCTTGGATATTCAGCGTGACACAGTGTGACAAGGCTGACCCTTTGAATTACAGGCACAACAGGAAGTAAGAGTGAGAGAAAGTTGTGGTGAAAGAGTACAGCAGGGTTCGCCACCATCCCCTGCTGGAGCCTTGTGGGGGCTTTAGGTGTTTTCGCTCAATAAACACTCACAACGCCCAGTCTGGGAATCGAAACTGCGATCCTATGACCGCGAGTCCACTGCCCTAACCTCCACTCCTTCCTTAATAATAATAATAAAAATAACAGATTCAGATTTTGGCACAAGGCCAGCAATTTCAAGGGAGTGGTTAAGTTGATTACATCTATTCCAATATTCAACTGGTACTTATTTTATTGAACCCCCCCAAAAAATGAAAGGCAAAGTTAACCTCGGTGGAAACACTGATGGAAATTCTAATTTGGCTTCACCTGGAAAGTCATGTGCTGTTTATCTTGATATGAGGTCACCACATCACCTGAACATAGTTGTGATGCAATGTGCAAGGTTTTTTTCTTATCAGATGGGTGTATTGGGTTGCGTATATTTGTACCTCATGTCACTTTGACGGTGTGTGCTGATCTCTCACGATAATAATAGTAACGACTATATTGACGATGATGATAATTTAAATACATTTTCTGCCATTGTGGAGTCTGTAAACTAGGCCACAGCAACACTCCTATAATGAACGTCTATAATTAAAGGATTGTTATATTTTTTATTACTTTTAATACAAAGACTTGATTGAGAGACCGATTGCAGGGTAGGAGACTATATTATTTGTGTGTTTGTGTATGTTGGATAAAACTTATGATTAGTATCAAACAAAGGTGTCTTTATGTGGTTACTTAACTTGCTAGAGAGAACAGCTAAATCTCTCTTGAATGGTGACCTTGTATCTGAAATAAGTAAAGATAATATGATAATGTAGTTCAGTGGTTCTTAGAATTTTGTAGTTTAGCACCATGTTTTACCAACTGGTCTTTTACAAACACAAACACATGAACAAAGACTCACCTGATGTACATGGGTATTACAGATTAGACAAGTGGTTCCCAAACTATGAGTCGCGACCCACTGATGGGTCGCAAAATGTTATAAAATTACGCATTAGCTTCGATTAACTGCTGTCTATCGAGATAGTTCAAGACTCATGTTTTCAATACCAGACTGGTTGTTTTATCAAGCAGTAGGCTTTTTTCACGAACTTAACAAATCAGAGGTGGTCATTTTCTCAAGTTATTTATTCGAACGTAATCGTAAAAAGGAAAAGTCTGT
>NC_069001.1:15485459-15489021 GCF_001194135.2 Octopus bimaculoides | reverse complement strand
GAGAACCAATGTCGGTGTGTTTATGTCCCTGTAACTTATTGGTTTGGCGAAAGAGACTGAAGGTTTAAGTACCAGACTTAAAAAAAGAAACGAAAGGTACTGGGGTCGATTATCATCATCATCATCATCATCATCATTGTTTAATGTCTGTTTTCCATGCTGGCATGGGTCGGACATACCAGCATGGAAAACAGGCATTAAATGTCAAACCGTCCAACCTATGCCAGCATGGAAAGCAGATGTTAAACGATGATGATGATGATGATGAATCCTTTCCACAGTGGGCACAAGGCTTGAAATTTTGGAGAAGAGGGCTAGTTGATTATGTTGAACCCCAGCGCTCAACTGGTACTTATTTTATTGACTACAAAAGGATGAAAGGAAAAGTTAACTGTAGCGGAATTTGAATGTAAAACCTGAGAAAATGTTACTGAGCATTTTGTCTGAAATGAAAAATTATGAAGAATTATGATAAACACAAGTTTATACTAATAGTTCCTACATGTGTTTCGCCATTGTGGTTGTTTGGAACTTTGTGTTGGATGTTTCATGTGCAATTGGATGTTTAACCACAGCGGTTTGTCAGGGAAACACTTTGTTGCATTACGTTAGAGAACTAGTGTCAAGATTTGGGTAGAACTCAAGGCATTTTATAAGTATTTTGAGAGGGAAGTGGAAAGAAAACAGTTGGCAGAGACAGATAAATAGGGACTAAGAAACAAGAGAAAGGGGGAGATATAATAAAGAGAGAGGAAATTATAACTAGTAATACTAGTCGGCTTAACCAGGTTAGTGGAAGCTGACTGGATGATGGTAATCTCTGTAGGGCTGTAAACTTAACAGCAGCAGTCATACATTTTTTTGTATACACAAGATACATTAATTAAAATAATAATAATAATAATGGTTTCAAATTTTGGCACAAGGCCAGCAATTTCAGGGGAAGGAGAAGTCCATTACATTGACCCCCCTAGTGCTCAACTGGTACTTATTTTATCGAACCTGGAAAGGATGAAAGGCAAAGTTAGCTTTGGCGAAATTTGAACTCAGAATGTAAAAATGGATAAAATGCCACCAAGCATTTTGTCCAGCATGCTAATGGTTCTGCCTTAATGATACTACTATTAATAATAATAATAATTGGATAATTCACCTTTGGAAACGTCTGTGTTTTGCTCAACATTCTTAAACCTTATTCAGGGACCTTTTGAGCAGGATGGGCTACTCGACCTGAAGAAAATTCTAACTGGGCTCCACCTGCGAGGTCATGCGCTGTTTATCTTGATATGAGATCACATGTCGCACACATATGATTGTGATGCATGTACCTGGTGTACCCTTATCAGACGGGTAGTCATGATGGGTATACTTGGCTTCGTATATTTGTACCCCAGTGTCACTTTGCTGGCATGCACTGCTCTCTCACTTAATAATAATAATAATAATGGTTTCAAATTTAGGCACAACACCTGTTTTGAATGGGTTTGTTGATATCAATGACTTTAGTATTTGACTGGTACTTATTTTATTGACTCCTGAAAGGACTGAGAGGTAAAGTTGACCTCAGTGGAATTTGAACTCACAATGCAAAGACAAATGAAATGCTGCTAAGTATTTTGTCTGGCACGCTAACAATTCTGTCACACCACCACCTTAATAATAATAATAGTGAAGGTTAATGGCTTAGTGGTCCAGCTTTTGATTGTAAGGTTTGGAGCTTGATTCCAGGTAGCATTGAATCCTTGAGCAAGATACTTTACTTCATGCTGCTCCAGTCAAGTCAGTTGGCAAAAATGAGTAGTACCTGTATTTCAGAGGGCTAGCCTTGTTACACTCTGTGTCATGTGAAATCTTCCTGAGAACTATGTTAAAGGTATGCATGTCTGTGGAGTGCTCAGCCACTTGCACATTAGTTTCACAAGTAGGCTGCTCTGTTGATACAATCAACTAAAACCATTGTTGTCGTAACCAACAGTGTGCCAGTTTAATAATAATAATTATAATAATAATACTGAAAACTGATGGACGAAATACTGCCAAGTATTTTGCCCAGCGTGCTAATGATTCTGTCAGCTTGCTGTTTTAATAATAATAATAATAATAATAATAATAATCCTTTCTACAAAAAGAACAAGGCTTGAAATTTGGCGGGAGGGGAATTGTTGATTACATCAACCCCAGTGTTCAACTGGTGCTTATTTTATTGCCCCCGAAAGAATGAAAGGCAAAATTGACCTCAGTGGAATTTGAACTCAGAATGTAGAATAAGAATGATAATATCGGTTTTACAGTATTCTATAAACCATCTGAAATAGTTGTGGAAGTAGGTTTTCGGTTGTCTCTATATAATTCCTTTAATTTCTCTGTTTCAAACCAAAGTCTACTTTTTGTGGTTGATGACAAGGGAAAGTCTTTTACTAAAATTTTCTGTCTTCTCTTATTATTGCTTCTAATGATGGCAATTTCTTTGTCACTTGCTTTTTTGAACATTTAAATTGTAATTTTCTCTCTGTTGTTGTTGCTTTTATTTAATGTTTTTATTTTCTTTAAAATTACACAGCACCTCCCCTACCACCACCACCTTGTTTTGTATTGCTGGCTATTGACATTTAGTTGTGTGTCTTTAAAGGCTTGCACATTGCTGCAGTCATTACTGTATGGAATCTGTGTCATGCTTCTGTACATTCATCATTCCCGAGCTGTGAACTGATATACTCATCTTCACTGTCGTTGTTTTTAACGTCCACTTTTTTTATGTTTGCATGAGTGAGATGGAATTTGTTGAGGTAGATTTCGTATGGCTGCATCTCATGACCAAACATGCTATCATGGAAGATTGGAAGCAATGGACACTGCTTGCATGACAGTGGCACTTGTTTACAACTATCACACAATGTCTACAAAAGGACAAACGTACATATGCACACACACACACACACTCACACACATGAAAGAATTCTAATCAGTTTCTTATTTCTTTATTGCCCACAAAGGGCTAAACATAGAGGGGACAAACAAGGACAGACAAAGGGATTAAGTCGATTAGATCGACCCCAGTGCATAACTGGTACTTAATTTATCGGCCCCGAAAGGATGAAAGGCAAAGTCGACCTCAGCGGAATTTGAACTCAGAACGGAGCAGCAGACGAAATACCGCTAAGCATTTCGCCCGGCGTGCTAACGTTTCTGCCAGCTCGCCGCCTTCAAATCAGTTTCTGTCTACCAAATCCACTCACAAGGCTTTGGTCAGCTGGTATCTATAATAGAAGACACTTTTTCTCAGGTGCCATGCAGTGGGACTGAACTCTAGACCATGTAGTTAGGAAGCAGACTTCTTACCACACAGCCATGCCTGCACCTATTGTGATGTTTTCCACAATTCCCGGTTCAAGTCTTGTCTGGTGCTACTATGTACACATCTTGGAATAAGAAACTCTATGATGATTGGAGCTGATATATTTATTGCAAGAAACAGCTGTGAGCTGGCAGAAACGTTAGGATGCCGGGCGAAATGCTTAGCGGTATTTCGTCTGCCACTACGTTCTGAGTTCAAATTCCGCCG
>NC_069001.1:15483596-15485449 GCF_001194135.2 Octopus bimaculoides | reverse complement strand
TATCTATAAAACTACTTTTTAAACATTGAACAACTATGGCGGGGTTCACCAGCATAAGATACTAATCAAAGGGGGTCCTTGCCAGAAAAATAGTTAATTGGGGATCCAGTACACCATATTTCTGGTCACTGAACCATGTTCTCTCAGTGAATACTTTTGCAAACCATCACATGTGAATATATGAGCAACAGAATAGAAGTTTTGAAAGAAGTATTTATGAAAATAGTTTTTAAACATTCAATGGCTATGGGAGTCCACCAGAATAAAATAGTAATCAAGAGAACTACTGATCTAGGTGAAGAGTGGAAGGGCAAAGAGGGAGTCCCTGTATACTCGTAACTATACAAACACCTCAAACCATTACTGAAAGCATTGTACCTGCTATCAATTATCTTTGATTTTGAGTGATGACTGAAGGCTTACTTAGATGAGATTATAATTTTATTAACAGCAACAACAAAAAAGAACATGGATTCTTTTCAGATATTTAGATAATATCCTTAATTTTAGTTGGTCACTCTTGGGAATCCAACTGGAAAGTGTAAATTACAGTTGCTTCTGATAGGACCCTACAGCTGGGGGGAAAAAAAAAAGGTAACGTTATCTTCTTGAATCATGCTAACTCATAAGTGTCAGTTTCCTAGTTTCCATGACATGAATTCTCTTCCTGGACACGATGTTGGTCTGTCGCAAGATCACTCTTTTTTTGTCAGCTGAGTTGACTGGAGCAATGTGAAATGAAGTGTTTTGCTCAAGAACACAACACATCGCCTGGTCCAGGAATCGAAACCACAATCTTACAATCATTAGTCTAACACCCTAACCACTAAGCCACGTGCCTCCACATCACACTACAGCTGAGGTGCCTGCTGACTCTACCTCCACACCCCTCCCAGGAATAGTGACTGGAGAAGTTGGTTGGTTGGTTGGTCAGTTGGTTTTATTTATTTATTTATTTATTTATTTCTCATTCATGCATGTAGCTATATAGCCAGAGTTGTTCTTCCTCTGCTGTCTGATACATTTTACAGCTATCTTTCAGAATTGAAAATAACTTGGGTAAAATGTACCATGCTTTCAGTTATGTTTTGAGGTGCTCAGGTAGTTGCGAGCAACACGGACATCCTCTTGGCTCTCTTGCTCTTCATCCAGTAGACAATAAAGCATGTGACAGTTGCAGGCAAAGAGAGAGGGCTGCATCAGCAATTCAGTTGGTACTTTATCAACTCCTCCAAAAAAGGATGATAACGGTAAAGTTGGTCTTGGTGGGATTTGAACCTAGATGCAAGAAACTGAAGCAAATATCATAAATTATTTTACTCAGTGTTCTAAGAACTCTGCTAAGAATTATAAAAAGGGATCTCTGAGAAAATTTGGAATTTGACAAATGAGTTATCTTGTTACAGTCTTTGAACTGTGGCCATGCTGGGACACCAGTACCTTGAAGGGTTTTAGTTGAACAAATCAATCCCAGTATTTATTCTTTTTAAGTCTGGTACTTATCAATCTCTATTGCCAAACTAAGTTACATGAATGTAAACAAACCAACATTGGTTGTCAAGTGGTGGTGGGAGGGAACAAACTATACACACACGTGTGTGTGTGTGTGTATATATCATCATCATCATCATCATCATCATCGTTTAACGTCCGCTTTCCATGCTAGCATGGGTTGGACGATTTGACTGAGGACTGGTGAAACCGGATGGCAACACCAGGCTCCAGTCTAATTTGGCAGAGTTTCTACAGCTGGATGCCCTTCCTAACGCCAACCACTCAGAGAGTGTAGTGGGTGCTTTTACGTGTCACCCGCACGAAAACGGCCACGCTCGAAATGGTGTCTTTTATGTGCC
>NC_069001.1:15478368-15483430 GCF_001194135.2 Octopus bimaculoides | reverse complement strand
AGTCAGGCGGTACTGGCAACGGCCACGCTCAAAATGGTGCATCTCATGTGCCACCCGCACAAGAACCAGCCCAGGGGCACTGGCAACGATCTTACTTGGCTTGCCGGGTCTTCTCACGCACAGCACATTTCCAAAGGTCTTGGTCAGTAGTCATATATATATATGTACACACACACACACACACACACTCACACGACTAACTTCCACGTTCCATACAGTTTCTGCCTACCAAATTCATTCACAAGGTTTTGGTTGTCTTGGGGCTATAGTAAGAAATACTTGTTCAAGGTGCCACACAGTGGGACTGAACCTGAAACCCTTTGGTTACAAATCAAGCTTCTGAACCACAAAGCCATGTCTTTGCCTTATTATTTTCCCCATGAAACTGTTTCCCCCCACCACCACCACCACTCTTGTCGAAATTTTCAATAATTTAGCATCATTTGTTTTAAAAAATATATATTTTGTTCTGTCCTGTCTTTTTTAAAAGACCTTTTTTATTTTAATTTTTTCTTGTAGGACTGATTACCTTTTTTGGCAGTGTAGCACGACATCGACCCAATGAAATCTGCTCTAGGTACCAGCACTTCTTGTGTAAAGTTCTGTCTAGTTTGAATTCTTCAGACATGACATTAAGAACCATTGGAATCGAGACTATCGCACAAATTGCTATCACTAAAAATGGGAAGCTGATTCTAAAGAAATACGGTAAAAATTGATTTAAATATCATCCCCCTTGTCATTTTCATCATCATCATCACCATAATTTTATACTTGGTTTTTATGTTGGTTTGGGTTAGACAGGTTGTCTGTCCGTATCAGTTATTTCAAAGTATTGCTCTTCTTGACTGATCAAGGGACCACATCTCACCTGTTTCCTTCTTTTTTGGCATGTTTCTACTGCTGGATGCCCTTCCAGTCACCAACCACTTCACAGTGTACTGGGTACATTTCCTCATGGCACCAGCACTAGAGAAGTTGTCATGTTCTCAATAAGACTGAAGGGTTTTATTGATCCCGTGTTGTCTCCACCTCATCACTAACCCCTTTACAAAACTTTTTTTTTTTTTCCTTGAGCTCCTAGGACTCGTATTTCAGGTTACCGAGTTCCCATGGCATATAAGAAACTGAGATCACAATTTTCCCCCTGAATGGTATGCTGGTTTGTTGCAAAGTTCTAGACCAGCAGTTTTGATGGGATGGGATTAGTCATTACATTGACCCTAGTACTTGACTAGTACTATATTTTATCGATCCTGAAGAGGTGAAAGGTAAAGTTGACCTCAGCATTTTGTCTGATGTCCTAACGATTCTGCCAGCTCACCACCTTTTTATGGAACATATTGGGTGCATCTAGTGGAGGCGCAATGGCCCAGTAGTTAGGGCAGCGGACTTGCGGTCATAAGATCGCAGTTTCGATTCCCAGACTGGGCGTTGTGTGTGTTTATTGAGTGAAAACACCTAAAGCTCCACGAGGCTCCGGCAGGGGATGGTGGCGAACCCTGCTGTACTCTTTCACCACAACTTTCTCTCACTCTTACTTCCTGTTTCTGTTGTGCCTGTAATTCAAAAGGGTCAGCCTTGTCACACTGTGTCACGCTGAATCTCCCCGAGAACTATGTTAAGGGTACACGTGTCTGTGGAGTGCTCAGCCACTTGCACGTTAATTTCACGAGCAGGCTGTTCCGTTGATCGGATCAACTGGAACCCTCGACGTCGTAAGCGACAGGGCCAACAACAATTGGGTGCATCTATTACTGGCACCAGCATTAGTGAGGTTGCCCTGTCTACTGTAAGATAGTCCTCGCTTCTGTATGATGAGTTTGTACTACCTAGGTAACATGTCTAAGATGGTGAATGATGCATAGAGAGAGTGAGTGAGAGAAATGAGTTAGATGAGTGATGGCTGCAAGAGTAGTGGAGTGAGTGAGTGAAGCTGATCTGTTCTTGAGAAGACAGATTACTGAAAATGAACATGAAGCTTCTGCTGGATGTTTTCCTCCCCCAAATAAAGCATGGCCATCACTCACAAACAAATATAACTTAGTAGCATATGCAATACTTTCGACTAATAGCTTCAGGTGCCTGACTTTTTGAGAGCAGTTGTACAGTAGACACCCCCTTGCGTCTCCCTCTCTTGACCCAATCGGACATTATGTGACAACGAGAGGGAGAGAAGGCTGGGCTTGGTACTTGGCTGGTCCTCAGTTTCAGAGCTGAGTAACCTGGAGTAACATGAAATAAAGTGCCTTACTCAAGGTTCAGTAATTAAATCTATGGCCTTATGATGATAAAGCCGGTACTCTAACCGTGAGGCTGTGTGTGTGTCTATTTTTCTCATATGGTGAAGAAAATATAAATTTTGTAACCCTGCTGCCACCAAATCCTTTGTCCCAATGTATTGGGCACACAAGGGACCCTCTGTACATTGCTTCCCTTGTAAGAAATAGAGGCCAAATCTTTCTCAAATCACCACCCTCCAACACCATCTTGATTAATAATTTGGTCTTGGTTATTGTACAGGGTGTCCACAAAGTCTGGGTACATGGGGATTAACACATACTTTAAGAAATTGTTATTTCTTATATTTAATTGTTTATGTTATGATTTTATTTACTCCATGTACTCACATGGGGATTAACACATACTTTAAGAGATTATCATTTCTTATATTTAATTGTTTATGCTATGATTTTATTTACTCCATGTACCCAGACCTTGTGGACACCCTGTAGTTAATTTAGTTGTTCATATGTAAAAAAGAGAGGATGGTTGTGACTGGCATACATTTTACCAAGATTGACCTGGGGTTAAACAACAACATGGTTAAATGAAAGAGAGAGAGAAAAAGTTTCTATGTGATTACTTGACCTGCTAGAAATAGCACCCAAATCTCTCTCAAATAACACCCTATTGTTTTTAAAAGAGGAACAACAACTTTATGGTACACTGAGTTCTATTAGAACTTGATTTTCATGTTTACCAATATTCCAAGATTGTGGAACTGTTAACTGATTGATGTAGGTAAATATAATTCTCTGGCTCCTTTCACAGCTACTGGTAGTGCCAATTACAGTTTGGACTCTGAAGTGTCAGTGGTCTTGTGAACTTGGTGCTAGTGATAGCCTGGACTTGGTAGTAGTGGACCTTGTACTATCTGCAGTAGAATTGGTTAAATACCACTGCTAGTTGTATGGGCTCAGTGCTACCACTGGTAGTCTGGACTCGATGTTGGAGGCAGTTGTGAGGGCTCGGTGCCATAACCAGTAGTATGGTCTTGGTACTGTTGGTTGTGGCACTAAACCCTCACTAGTTTAATTAGATTATTAAAACTCATCAATAATAACATTTTATCATTTTTATTTACTTTTCATATTTCATTATTTAATTATTTTTAATCCTTCACAATTTACATTACTCTGTCAAATGTAACACTTATTCATTTTTTGAATTGATCCTGCATTATCTTATAGCTTTGAGATTTTGATGATGTCACTGTTTATTTTTAGAAGGACATTGTAGGGTACATGTGAGAGGCCTGATCTGGCTGGTTTGAACATAAAACAAGTAAAATATTTAGGCTGGATATGATCAATTTAAATGCTTAAAGGGTTAAATTTGTTCTGCTGTCCCAGATCATTCCATGTATTTCTGTCTCAATTTTTCAGGCTCTAAGATGGATGAAGCTATGAAGAATGTTGGCCAGACAATTCAGAATTGTCCTGAAGATGTGAAAGTCCGAGCACTTTCTGCATTGGGATCAATACTCCAGCTGACGGTACTGTCTATTTGTTCTAGACCATTTCACTTCCTACCATATCCTATAGATTAATATTCAGATAAGGGGTTTTCTCTCACAGTGGAATACAACTTTTGGTTAATCTTTTTCTTTTAGATTAAGGAAATTTGGGGTGATTCAAAAATAGCTGCAGTAGCAAAGGTTATTATTATTATTATTTCTGTTAAGGTGGTGAGCTGGCAGAACCATTAGCATGCTGGGAAAAATGCTTGGCAGCATTTTGTCCATTTTTACATTCTGAGTCCAGATTCTGCCAAGATCAGCATTGCCTTTCATCCTTTCGGAGAGGTCAGTAAAATAAAGTACCAGTTGAACACTGGGGTTGATGCAATCACCTAGACCCCCTCCTTGAAATTACTGGCCTTGTGGCAAAATTAGAAACCATTATTATTATCTTTATTATTATTATTATTATTATTATTATTATTATTATTATTATTAAGGTTGTAAGCTGGCACAATCATTACTGCTTTATGTTCTGAGTTCAAATTCCACCTAGGTCATAGCAAAAAACAAAAGTGAAATTTTTCGCTTTAAAATAAATTTTCATATTCATTATTTTGAAATTGGTACACTATTCTTTTTTAATTTGTGCATTTATTTTATACAGTGTGTGTGTGTGTGTATGTATGTATATATGTATGTATGTGCATGTGTGTTTGTATGCACATGCATATGTCTCTGTGTTTGTGCATTTATATGTATGTGTGTTTAGTGTTCATAGATGCTTCCTTCCAATCTTCTCTCCTTTTTCAACTGGGGTAGCCACGTGTCTCCGTCACTGCAAAACACCAGCTTCTGTCATACCTAGCACAAAGCCACCTCCCTCACTACTGCAGTTGACTGGTCTTGTCTTGTGAGTTACTTGGAGACCTCCACTAATGCTGGTGCCCAGTGAAAAGAACCTAGTACACTCTGTGAAGTGGTTGGTATTAAGAAGGACATCCAGCTGTAGAGAACAATC
Source organism: Octopus bimaculoides (assembly GCF_001194135.2). Lineage (NCBI taxonomy): Eukaryota > Metazoa > Mollusca > Cephalopoda > Octopoda > Octopodidae > Octopus > Octopus bimaculoides. The sequence goes on along the minus strand of NC_069001.1, from coordinate 15,478,667 downwards.
CAAAGCAGGCATTGGAGCCTGACACAATCTTTTAGTTTGTCAGCTCTTGTTGAATCACCCAAACCTTGCCAATTAGGTAGATCAGTGTTAAATGATGACGATAATATATATATATATATATATATGAGACCTTTGGAAATATGCCGTGCGTGAGAAGACCCGGCAAGCCAAGTGAGACCTAAATCCAAGGCCTCTGCTAGGGGTGTAGCCAGCCCACTTATGCGTACCTTTCCTTCATTGGACACTAAACTCCGCTTGCGAAGACTTGTTGAGGCAAGTGAAATCGAAATCGAGTTAAA
>NC_069001.1:15474257-15477641 GCF_001194135.2 Octopus bimaculoides | reverse complement strand
TGTGTCCATAGCTTGCACCGGGTACATCTTATAGAGTTACTACCTACTCCTTTTCTACATACTGAGCAGGGCCATCTACCTGAAGGGGTTTATATATATATATATACTTTACATTATTTCAAATGTGTTTGTGATGTATTTTAACATCTATAGGCAATTTCGCTGCATTTCATCATCATCGTCATCCTTTAATGTCTGTTTTCCATGCTGGCATGAGTTGGACAGCTTAACCAGAGCTGGCATGCAAGGGAACTGCACTCAGTACATGATTCTTGTAGGTGAATCTTCTTCACCAGGGGCCGAGGTGACCTTAACACTTCTGCTGTGGAGACTGGTCTTCTGTGGAGAAGTAAAAGGTGTAAATACAACATTCACCTCAGTGATGTCCTCTGTTGGGTCCTTAGATGCATTTGGGGCTTGCTACGTGGCTTCCTCAGTAGGAAAAGTGAGATAACCCTGAACTAACTGTGTTTTCTTTCAGTTTCCATCTAAGAAATCCATTCACAAGGCTTTGGTTGGCCCAAGGCTATAGTAGAAGGCAACCAAGGTGCCATGCAGTGGGATTGAACCCAGAATACTGTGGCTAGGAAGTGGACTTGTTACCACACAGCCATACCTGTGCCTCTGTGTGTGTGTGTGTGTGTGTATATATATATACACACACAGGCTCACATGCTTTAAAAGCTTATCAAGTGGGTTGTCCTTGTATTTTAAAAAGTAGAACCTTGTCACTTATTGTCACACTGATTCAAAGGTTACATGTCTGTGGAATACTCAGCCAGTTACACATTAAACCAGGAATAGGTAATTCGGTAGATGAAACAACTGAGACCTCATCATCAATTGATAGAGATATACCACTCCCATATATATGCTTGTATATGCTAGCCTGTATGTATATATATGTATGTGTTATATATGTATGTGTGTTATGCATGAATATGTGTGTTATATACGTATGTATATATGTGTGTGTATGTATATAAGTCTGTGTATGAATATTTACAAGAAAACCTAACGACAGGCCAAGTATCAATTGACTTAGCTAAAATATGAACAATTAATGTAAAAGTCAGCTTCATCCAAAACGTGGTGCTTTTTTTAAAATAAATATATATTTCAATTTTATAATTTATATCAAGTGATTTTGTTCTTTAAATGTACATAACTTAAGAATTTTATAAACTTTTGAGAGAATGTGAATAAGTATTTTTTGAAATATCTCGAAGTGCACAGATAGAGCTATACATAACAGCATGTAAGTATAAGGCTGGAAAATCCCTTTTGGATAGAAAATGCCTCTTAGGCTGCCTTCACCTTTTTCTATCAACATACTATTATGTTTGTGGAGGCGCAATGGCCCAGTGGTTAGGGCAGCGGACTCGCGGTTATAGGATGGTGGTTTCAATTTCCAGACCGGGCGTTGTGAGTGTTTATTGAGCGAAAACACCTAAAGCTCCACGAGGCTCCAGCAGGAGATGGTGGCGAACCCTGTTGTACTCTTCCACCACAACTTTCTCTCACTCTTACTTCCTGTTTCTGTTGTGCCTGTAATTCAAAGGGTCAGCCTTGTCACACTGTGTCACGCTGAATATCCCCGAGAACTACGTTAAGGGTACACGTGTCTGTGGAGTGCTCAGCCACTTGCACGTTAATTTCAAGAGCAGGCTGTTCCGTTGATCGGATCAACTGGAACAATCGACGTCGTAAGCGACGGAGTGCCAACAACTATTATGTTTAGCTTTACATGCATTCTTTGAGATATTCCAAATGAGAATCAGTATCTAACATATTTGATGTTTTTGTTAACTTTTAGGCTGAAGACCAAAATGATGAAATGCTTGCCCTCACACAGCATTGGTTCAGCTTAATCTCCAGCAGCCCTTTTAATTTAATCTTCTCGATCTGCCAACAACCATTCCCTAACATCCGACTGGCCTCCAAAAGTATATATGTGTCGTTAGCCAACCAAAGCTGGGCTTTACAACTGATGGTACACCATCCGACTTTCATAGAGTACCTGCTAGACCGAACGACTGAAACATCTGCAGAAGACAAGCGACTGAAATACAAAGTAGTCGAGACTTTGCTACAGAACAGCTGCACCGAGGAGATATTCGGTTCGCCGAATTACCTGAAACTGCGTTTGTATCAACAACAGGGACCATTTTATATGCACTCACAACCTGTTGTTACAATGGAAGGAGACTGTTAAGCAGATTAAACTGATTTCAATGTTTGTTATATTGGATCAGTTGAAATAAAAACCATTCTGACACCATCAAATTTGTGTCTTGTATTTTTATTTTTATTTATTTCAGCCATTGGACTACAGTCATGCTGTGGCACAACCTCGAAGGGTTTTAGTTGAACAAATTGACCCCAGTATTTAGTTTTTTCTTTTTAAGCTTGTAATTATTCTGTCATTCTCTTTTGCTGAACCCCTAAATTATGGGGACACAAACAAACTAACACTGGTTGTCAAGTGGCAGTGGGGGACAATCACAAACACACACACATACGAAAGGCTCCCATGCATCTGGTCCACATGCTTGTAAACAACAACAAATTCTGCTAAATGTACCCAAGGGTCAGATGGCAGTGCTAAAGTGTGTGTGTGTGTGTATGCATGTGTGTGTGGGGGGGGGTGTTTCCTCTACACTTTTTAGAAACAGGACTATATTAGGTATATGGTAACCTAGTGTTACATATCAACATTATCATTGTTTTGCATCTGCTTTTCCATGCTGGCATGGGTTGATTGTGACGTTTTGAAGCAATGTCTTATGTCTAGATGCCCTCCAAGATGATCTTTTAGTAATGTTTTACAACACCAGTCATGTGGCATCTTCTCTAGATGCAGTACTGGGTTACTGTATGCATCAGAAGAGAATTCTTTAAATTTAATTGCTGTGATGAATGAAAGATTTAATATTTCAGTTTCATGAGTGTGTAGCTCAGAGATGAGGGAGTCTTGTTTTATCAAGCTGCTGCTGCTTTTCACAGCTCTGGTACTATGGACATGATTAGAATGTTACAGTTAGGAATCACCTGATGAATTCTTCAGGCCAAGCTGACCAGCAGGAGACCTGGGAGTAGATGAAGAACAAGATGGTTGGATAATATCTATAGTCTCAGTTAGTGGAGGCACAATGGCCCAGTGGTTAGGGCAGCGGACTCGCAGTCATAGGATCACGGTTTCGATTCCTAGACCGGATGTTGTGAGTGTTTATTGAGCGAAAACACCTAAAGTTCCACAAGGCTCCGGCAGGGGTTGGTGGTGAACCCTGCTGTACTCTTTCACCACGACTTTCTCTCACTCTTACTTCCTGTTTCTGTTGTGCCTGTAATTCAAAGGGTCAGCCTTGTCACACTGTGTCACGC
>NC_069001.1:15467495-15472537 GCF_001194135.2 Octopus bimaculoides | reverse complement strand
ATCGTTACCAGCGTCGCCTTACTGACACTTGTGTTGGTGGCACGTTTAGAAAATCATTCGAGCGAGGTCATTGCCAGTGCCGCTGGACTGGCTCCCGTGCATGTGGCACATAAAAAACACCTTTTTGAGTGTGGCCGTTGCCAGTACCGTGTGACTGGACCTCGTGCCGGTGGCAGGTAAAAGCACCCACTACACTCTTGGAGTGGTTGGCGTTAGGAAGGGCATCCAGCTGTAGATTGGATTGGAGCCTGGTGCAGCCTTCTGGCTTGCCAGTCCTCAGTCAAATCGTCCAACCCATGCTAGCATGGAAAGCAGACGTTAAACGATGATAATGATGATGATGATTCTGGTACTATGTAAAAGGTGCCTGGGTTGGTGCCATATAAAAAGCACCCACACCAGTGCCATGTAAAAAAGCATCTGAGCTATCTCAAAAACACACATGCCAATGTCACATAAAAGCACCTATAGCAGTACTATGTAAATAGTACCTAGTTCACTCTGTATAGTGCTTGGCATTAGGAAGGGCATCCAGCCATAGAAACCATACCAAAGCAGACAATTGGAACCTCTGCAGCTCTCTGCATGGAAAACGGATGTTAAATGATAATGATGAGTTACTGGTCTCCTAAGTGGGTCAGGCAACCACATCTTGTTCATAAGTTTATGTTTTGACTATTTTGGTGACCCCTTTGTTACACCTATCATTTTACAGGTGTGGGAAATATTTCAATGTGGTGCCAGTGCTAGAGGTTATGACCAAGACTAAATAGTCCTCTTGGCCTCCATTCTTTAGGCACGTGCGTGTGTGTGTGTTTGTGTAGAATTAGTTGGGTTACAATTCTGGTGATGAGGAGAGCCTCTGTCTGGAGAAAACTACCTCAGCTTACTCTTGTCTGACCCATGGATGCAGGGTGTAAAATAGATGTTATGATGATGATGATATATGTATGTGTTCCTGATACAGTGAAAACTAATATTGTTACTCCTCAAAGTCAGCTTTGTGTATTTATGTCAATCATCCCACCCTACGCTGTAATAATAAATAATGAGCAACAGCACATCTACACACACACACACACACACACACAATGTATGTGTGTTACGGAGAGCCAGAACTATTTTTTTGATGAGCTAACAATTCTGCCAGGCTCATTGTCCTAACAGTAATAATTCTTTAAAATTGTGGTACAAGGCTAGTAATTTAAGTGGGTAGGGGTTAGTTGATTACATTAACCCCAATACTTGATGGGTACTTTATTTTATTGACCTCAAAAGGATGAATGGCAAAGTTAACCTTTACTGGATTTGAAAGCAGAATGTAAAATGTCAGAAGAAATATTGCAAAGTAGTTTTCCAGTACTTTAATCATTTTGCTAATCCATTTCCCTTTTAATGGTTTTTTAACATAGGCACAAGACCAGAAGTTTTGAGGGGAGGGGCTAAGTCAATACCATCAGCCTTAGTACTTGACTGGTGGTTTGTTTTATCTACCCTGAAAGGAAGAAAAGCAAAGTTGATCTGAGAAGGATTTGAACTCAGAATGTAAAGAGCCCAGACAAATAATGTTCTATCAATTCTGGCAGCTGGTCACCTAAATAATAATAATAATCCTTTCTACTGTAGGCTCAGGGCCTGAAATTTTGAGGGAGGGGGTAAGTTGACTACATGTAAAAAGCACCATTCAAGCATGGCTGATGTCAGTGTCACCTGACTGGCTCCTGTGCCAGTGACACGTAAAGCACCCACTACACTCAGAGTGGTTGGTGGTAGGATGGGCATCTAGCTGTAGAAACCTTGCAAAATCAGATTGGAGCCTAGTGCAGCTTCCCGGCTTGCCAGTTCTCAGTCAAACCATCCAACCCATGCCAACATGGAAAACGACATTAAATGACGATGATGATGATGATGATGATGATTACCTCCTTGATTTGAAAGGAAGAAAATTATAGATTCTTTGAATTGAAAAAGTTTATTGAATCTATTTATATGGAAAATACAATTATAAATATAAAAAATATAAAATAAATGCGATAAATTAAATTAATATCCTCATTATGAAACAAATGGATTTTTTTAGAAACTTTTTCACTTCAAGTTTTGGAGAAATGTTTTATTTTTGCTACAATTACATCAAAATTAGGGCAGTTTGATGCCAGAGCAATTTGGATACAGTCTTTGGAGCCCAATCGATTCCCCCTGCTTTGTTTTTATGTTCATTAGAGTTGAAAATCTTTGTGTGCAAAGGTAGGTTGTTGCAAAAGGCAACAACTTTTTGACTGCCTCTTCATGCCACAAAAAAATTTCCTGTCACAACGAGGAACATGTTTTTTATATAATTTTACTTATGTCTAATGAGTCCTCATTATCCCCAAGAATTTCATTTTTACTCTACTTAGGGTAATTTACCTCAGTTCGCTGATCCCTGACCTACACCAATGCCTTTTATGTGGCACCTTGGTTTTAGGAACTCAAACAATGATTTATATAAAATTTGGTTTACATGAAATATGGCAGAGAGAAATGGGATGGAAAGTATACCTGATATGCAAAATACCTGAATACATAGGTGATACAGTTCTTCTGATACAGGAGGGCTTCTAACAAGGACCAATCAAGGAACCTCTTAGATCATGAATCACATAGAATACCAAGTGCATGAACTGTGTCCCAAGATTTTTTCCCCCATGTATAGGCACATGTTTAGAGTTATTGCATTCATTCTGACCATTCTTACTGCAGCTACACACCTGATGATAATGACAATAATAATAATAATAATAACGAAGATTTCAAATTTTATCACAAGGCCAGCAATTTCAGGGGCAGGGCCAGTTGATTTACCTTGACCCCAGTGCTTGACTGGTACTTATTTTATTGACCCCAAAAGGTGAAATGTAAAGTCGACCTTGGCAGTATTTGAGCTTCGGACACAAAGACAAATGAAATTCTACTAAGCATTTTACCTGGTGTGCTAATGATTCTGCCAGCTCGCTGCCTAAGTAGTAGTAGTAGTAGTAGTAGTAGTAGTAGTTGTAATAATAATAATCCTTTCTACTAAAGGCACAAGGCCTGAAATTTTGGAGAAGTGAGTACATTGATAACATTGACCCAGTAGTCAACTGGTACTTACTTCATTGACCTTGAAGGTATGCCTGGCAAAGTTGATCTCAGTGGAATTTGAACTCAGAATGTAAAGAACACAGTAACAATTCTGCCAGTCCACCACCTTAATAATAATAATTGTTTCTAATTTTGGCACAAGGCCAGCAAGTTTAGGGGAGGGGTAAGTCAATTACATGGACCCAAATGTTCAACTGGTACTTATTTTATTGACTTCAAAAGGATGGCAGGCAAAGTTCATCATGACAGGATTCGAACTCAGAACATAAAACCAGGAAAATTGCGACTTAGCATTTTGTCTGGCATGCTAATGCTTCTGTCAGCTAGCCATCTTAATAATAAACCTTTCTACAATGGACACAAGGCCTGAAATTTTGGAGGAGATGGGGCTTGTCAATTACGTGAACCGTAACGTTCAACCGATACTTGTTTTATTGACCCTGGAAAGATAAAAGGCAAAGTTGACCTTGGTGGAATTTGAACTCGGAACATAATGAGTTGGTAAAGTGCTAACAATTCTGTCAGGTTACCACCTAAATAATAAATGATGATGATGATGACAATGATGGTGGTTTCTTCATTTGCAACAAAGGTAATTGATGTGGAGACATTGCATGGACAATAATAATGGTCAATAAAGAACTGAACGTCTGCTAAGTTCATTCTCCATTGTTTGTTGTTGTTGTTGTTGTTGTTGTTGTTGTTGTTGCTGTTGTTGCTGTTGTTATAAATCTTAATTTTATTGATCTTTCTAAAGAATTTATTTGTCTTACTCTCCTTACCTATCAATGGTTTTGTCTATTGATTGAGGTATGCATGAACATATGGAAAGAGATATAGATAGATAGATAGATAGATGGATGGACAGATAGATAGATAGAGAAATAGGTTAATAACCGGATAGAGAGGTTGGTAGATCAATAAATAAGGAAGTAGACAGCGATAGATAAATAAAGACAAGTAGGTAGATAGGTAGGTAGACAGATGGATGGAGAGAGAGGTAGATAGGTGCATATATATACATACATATACATACATACATACATACATATATATATATATATATATATATATATATATATATATATAAAGAGAGAAAGAGAGAGAGAGAACAATGTAAAGACAAAGAAAGTCTCTCAGAGTATTTGATGTTTTATTGGTCTTATTGAATTAACAGTGGTTCCTGATAAGATCTGTCCCACAAATGTTTTACATTTCAGATTTAAACTATAACGTTCACTTTGAATGGTGCTAAGTCTTTCATTTTGATATTGTAGAAAAGAAACAAATATATATGTATTTGCTTGAATACATAAAGACTACTAACAACCCCACAGCCATTGTTGCTGCCAAGAGAGAAAAAAAAAAATGAAAATGAATAATATGAAACCAAGATAAAGAACTTGAAAGATTCAAGGATTTTTATTTATTTATTTATTTTTGTTGTATTAAAATATTGAATATTGATAATTTTTGAAAATGTTGTTTTAATGAAGTGGCAGTGTAGACAGCCAGACAGATGGAAAAAGAAAGAGAGGGAGATGGGGAGAAAAAGAGAGAAAGTGAGATACATAGTTTTAAAAAGAAAGCTAGTCAGAGGAACATTTGTTAGTTTTATGTCTGTCTATCTATCTATCTGTCTATCTATCTATCTATCTATCTATCTATCTATCTATCTATCTATCTATCTACCTACCTACCTACCTGCCCTACTCTTCAAAACGCTTGTGTTAGAATGGGGGTAGCTGATGAAGGAAAATGTTCTCTATGTGGCCTGTGTGTTTTCTGTACTCTGGTTATTATTATTTTTTTGTCTACGTTTTGTTTGCAATGTCCTGTACCCAGTTATGCACCTATATATATATACAGGTAGACGTAGGTATGCACATACCTGTACGTATATATGCATATACTCATTT
>NC_069001.1:15459654-15463021 GCF_001194135.2 Octopus bimaculoides | reverse complement strand
AACAGACGAAGACAGGTGGTGTAGAAAACAAACAGATATATTAGTATAGCCAAGAAATAGGCTGTAACTTCAGATGGAAGTTAGAGGAAGTTTACCATAAAATGTACTGTTTGAAGGAACCAGCCTTGGTATTTTACATAGAGAAATTCGGAATCTGCCTGGATATTATATCCCTCCTGTTCCTACACACACACACACACACACACACACACACACACACACACACACACATGCTTGTCTGTCTGTATGTATGTATCTATGTGTGTGTGTGTGTGTGTGTATACCTGTACGTATATATGCATATACTCATTTATTATTTGTTTTATATATATATATATGTATATATATATATATATATATATATATATATATATATATATATATATATATATAGGCAAAGGGTGATGGGTAGAAATATAGTGAAAAAAAACATCGATTGCTAGTTTGTCTAAAAATCACTGATGATGCAGATTTACTTTTAGCAGTTTGAACTTATGACCTCAGTAACAGTAGGTCAAAGGTCATATTAACAATGGAGACACCCTAATTTGTGACAGAGATCAATGATTGTTCACATCATTAATGACTATTACAGTTTCTTTGCTAATTTCATTTAATATGGTAGCCCCTAGTTTTATAATTAAGCCCTATATGCATACTTGTTCCTTTATTCTTTAATCACAATCAGGACTGGTCGTGAACAAAGGGCTGCTTTTAACCTTTTAACATTAAAACCAACCATATCAGGCCTAAATATTTTACCTGTTTTCTGTTCAAACTGACCAGATCAAGCCTCTCACACCAACCCTACAATGCTATTCTAAAAATTAATGATCATATCATCAAGGTAATGCATGGCTAATTCAAAACATTTGGAATAAATAAGCATTACTTTTGACAGAATAATCTGCATGCTAAACAGTTTCAGAGACTCTTGGAGAAGTAAGCCCTGAGGAAAAAGTGCTGGAACCTCTGAATAAGTTTGATGTTGTCTGTAACCTCATTGTGGCAACTCCTATAATGACACCTGTTCCGGATTATAATGGCTGTGCTGTTTCTTTGGATCTATCAGGGATGTTGGGAGGATAGTGTATGCTTCTAGGTAACAAGCTGTCCTCCATTCTTACTGCTCAGAAGTGGATCCTTTGAAGCACTCTATACAGGAGAGATAGAAGAGAACAGTACAACACAAATAGCACCAGGACAGCCTGCAAGAGTGGCTTGAGTAGCAGGGACTATCATTCATGCATCAGACTGTTCAGCCACAGACAATATTGTCCCAGAAGGGTAGACAACTAGGACCTCCACCCATGGTCATTAATGACAGACTGAGGCCTCAGCTATGGGTACCAAGTCGATAATAAATGATAGTGACATCCTTTCCTAACACCAAACGCTCCAAGAGTGTAATGGGTGCTTTCACATGCCACCAGCATGGGTGCCAGTTACATGACACCAGTATCTTTCACAACTATGATTTCACTTGGCTTGAAGAGTCTTCTACTCAAGCACAGCATATTGCCAAAGGTCTCAGTCCTTTGTCATGGCCTCCATGAGGCCCAACATTCGAAAGGTGCTTTTTATGTGCCACTTACATGCATAAAAAGCAAAGTTACAGAAGCATCAATGACAATTCAAAACCAATGAAATCTGGGAATGGAAGGCCTTTCCACAAGGAAACATAAGATGTATTGGCCACACCTTAAAGAAACCATCCTGCATTACTTGTCAAGACCTGACCTGGAACACACAAAGGAAGTGGATGAGAAGGTGCCCTAAAAATTACTGGAAGCAGAGATATTGAGGCAGAGCTGAAAAAGCAGGGATTCAATTGGAGAGAAGCAGAAAAGACATTTAGATGACTATGTGAAGCTGCTGGAAACTGAGATTAAACTCTGGCTGCTGGAAGGCCATATGTGTGGCAGCAGGATTCAGCTCCTTGTCATACACCTCTGGAAAGAGACAGAAGTGATTAAAGGAGAATTTCTACGACTTCACTAGCCCCAATTTCTGGCCTCCTAATTCCCCTGATTGTAATCCTATTAATTGCTATGTGTGGGGTACAGTTTAGAAAGACACCAAGTCCAAGCTGGTGGCCAAGATCAAGGAGGTATTTGAAGATCTTCCCACGGACACAGTGAGGAACATATAGGCCAGGCTCTGGAGCTGTCTTGAGGCTGTGGTGGAACCTGAGGGCAGCTACTTTGGGTAAACTTATCTTTCAGTCATAATCTAGTTGATTTTTTAAATTTTTAAAATACATTTATTTTTGGATGGGATATTGTCTTTTCTTTTCCTTTTATGCTGACTGTCAAATTTAGTCTGAACACCCTGTTATAATTTAATGAGGGGGTGGAGATTGACCATAAGCCATCTTTGTTGTTATTGTTGTTCCAATTGTAGTTGATATTGTTGTTGTTTTTCTTATCAGGATGATACATATATTAACTGTAACAGATATGTGACAGACAGTGTAACAAGAAATGAAACATGTAATTTGTGGAAAAGAAAATTCAAACACACACACACACACACACACACACACACACACACACACACACACACACACACACACACACACACACACACGTATATAAATATAGACATGCATTTGAACATAAACACACACACAAACACTAATAAACATCCCCACCACATACATACAGACACCCACATGTGTCATAGTGATATTGCTTGCACATACAAACACATGCAAACACAAGCACACATAAACACACATATATACAATCACACATACACTTATACACACTCAAAGAAACATACATTCACATACACTCACAAAATCGCACACATACACACACACATATCCAAACACACTCATACGTACACACTCAAAGAAACACACACACACACACACACACTCACACACACATACACACACATACACACACATACTTTTATACTCACAGAAGAAATACCGCACACACATATGCAGACAACTACATGTACATAATGACTCTACTCCCACATACAAACACATACACACACATATGCACACATAACACACACAACAACAACATCAACGTCAACAAAAGATTTTGTTGAGGGGGGTTCGGGGTGGGGGAAGGGGTGTCAAATATTTAACAAATTGTGTTAAATTGATGTTAGCTGACTCAACTGTAACACCCAGATCACAGATTCAGATTACATAGCTACTGTGTGTGTGTGTATATATAACATATACACACATACACATATAATATGTGTGTGTGTGTATATATATATATATATATATATATATATAGATAGATAGATAATATATTCACGTAAACACATGCACATACATACATACGTACATACATACATACATACATATACACACACAAATATATATATATATATATAT
>NC_069001.1:15456491-15459012 GCF_001194135.2 Octopus bimaculoides | reverse complement strand
ATAGATAGGTAGATAGAGGGATAGATAGAAAGATAGAGGAAGACAGATAGATAAATAGATAGATAGATAGATAGATAGATAGATAGAGTCACGTCAGAATAATAAAATATGTATATATATATATATGTATATATATATATATATATATACATACATCACATGCTTACATCACACACAATTATGTACATACATACATGCACACGTGCATCGTACATACAGACATTATATAGATACATACACACAGACAGACATTACACATGTGATTAGCAACTGCCCAAAAATGTCATCAAGGTACTACCTCCCTATGTGATACAACGTTGTCACAAAAACAATAATGCCATCCGGAAAAAAAAACTGTTCTGGAATAAATGTAGAGAATCCCCCTGTTATTAAAATATGTACACAAATATCAGCAAAAGGAAAATATTTGTTAGGTTTAAACATAACAAGCTGGATATTGTTTGGGACAGACATAGAAAAGCACTGGTCTGATCAAAAAGTATCCGGATTGTTGCTATAGTAATGAAGCTGAATCATACAAAGTGAAGCTGTTTGGTACAGGCTGACCGTAAATTCTGCTGTGCATGCACACTAAGTTTTAACATTCTAGCTCTCTGCCATTTACAGCAGTACTTGGAAGGAAGATGTGTAGCATATGATCGTTGCATTGGTCATGATACAGGAAGTTGAGCAGAGAATCTGCAGCAAATTTTGCCAAAAGCTTGGTGATACCTGCTCAGAGTTCTACACAAAATTTTCAAAAAGTTTTCATCGTTCTCGACACAATCAAGGAGATCTTGTGCAACTGAAAGGCAAGTGTCTTTTTGGTCAGCTGAAAGCAGTTTTGGCACAAACTTGGCAGACACTCATCTCATACCCAAATCTTCAGTGATAATGGACTGAACTGTACCGTAACTAATCAGCACATCCTCTGATAACTCATGGATAGGGACTCGATGGTTTCTCCTCCCAGCTGCACACACATCTGTGATCTTTTTCTCAGTTCTGCTGGTTGCGGGTCTCCCAGAATGCTTGTCAATATTGACATTTTTTTGGCCATCTTCGAAACGTCTGAACCACTTGTACACTCCACTCCATACACTTTCTGCAACTTTGTGTTGGCCTCTGAACAGGTATTGCCATGACATCTTTCTCTGTCATGGTCAATGCAATGATCACACGCTACACTCCTTCCTTCCTTCCAAATACTGCTATAAACAGTGGAAGTGAGCTAGAATGTTAAAACGTAGTGTGCATGTACAGCAGAATGCATGCTCAATCTTTGCCCAGCAGCTTTACTCTGTGTGCTTTAGCTTCGTTACTATGGCAACAGTCCGGATACTTATTGATCAGACCTTGTGTGTACTGTCATAGAGGTCAACTGTCCTGATGTGAATATCTCTTTCAAAATCAAAGGGTAAGGGGATAACTATGGACAGCTGCTTCAAAATTGACCTTCAGATCCCTCAATTTTAGAACCAGCATCCATATCTGGAACATGTCCTCTAATACATCAACTGATTTATCTAACTGGCACTCTGTTACGGCGATGAGGGTTCCAGATGATCCAATCAATGGAACAGCCTGTTCATGAAATTAACATGCAAGAGGCTGAGCACTCCACAGACACATGTACCCATAATGTAGTTTTCGGGGAGATTCAGCATGACACAGAGTGAAGACAAGGCTGGCCCTTCGAAACAAAGGTACTACTCATTTTTGCCAACTGAGCTGACCGGAACGACATTAAATAAAGAGCCTTGCTCAAGATACACAATGTATCACTGGAAATCAAACTCACGACCTAATGGATATGATCTGAATACCCCTAACCACGAAGCCATGTTCCTCCATGCAATCTATCAATGAGAGCTGGGTCATCACCACATATAAGTTCCCACACACAGCTAATTTTGAACTCCTCCGTTATGGTCTGGAAACTATAACAAATAGGAGAGGCTTTAATGGGTCTTTCAACAATACAACTATCAATGTCAATACCTGATCCTCTGTGAGGTCTACTTGCAGTAAACCTCCCTCTCTCTTCCTGCACTATCTCTCTCCACTCTCTTTTTTCTCTCCCATTCATTATCCTTTCTTTAAAGTAACATTTCAGTTACATTTCTCTTCTCAATGTAGGCGAGAATGAGTGTGGCACTGATTTTGTAAGCATTTTTCACCGATGACCTGATTTCCAAGCGAATACATTATCCTTCAAATGTTAGTCATTCCCTACAGTAACATCCACCCCTAGGGGTCAGCCACACTTAAGTGGCAATATACTACACTTTATCGTGCAGTTACTGTTAATACTTCATTTAGAGAATTAACATTGCTTGTTTTCACCTTTTCAATATCAGTGAAGAATGCCACTGGAAAAGAAGATATAAGATTTGCCAGGTTTTTCTCTCTCACCAAGGTCATCGGCTGTCGAACGCCGACGAAGGGAAATAACCCTGAAATCCGGATACGTTCGTGCTGCTGGCCGTGGTGAGAGGGATAACTCCCTTGGCAAACAGGA
>NC_069001.1:15452036-15456069 GCF_001194135.2 Octopus bimaculoides | reverse complement strand
TATATATCAAGGGTGTACAGTGATCTTTCTGGTTGAGGAAGCAATGACCCAAATTTTCTGTCACATAGATATTTGAGTCACATTGACATGTTCATATTATACAGCTATTTCTAAAATAAAAAAAAATTAAAATTAAAACTTACCTATTTTATTTAAATGTTAATTCAATCCTTCTCTCTTTCTTATAGAAATTGTTGATAACATCATTGTAGAAGGTATCATTCTTAATGCTTTTTAAAACACTTTTTTCTATATCAGTTGGAGCTAAACTACTCAACCCTGTGAATTTCTTGTATAATTATGAATTCTCCTTAAGTATGAAAAGGAGCAATCCATTGTAGCACTTGTTGCTGGTAGTGTTAATATTAATTCCCAATGCTTCGTTAACTGGGGCAAAACTTCATCTAATCCACTATTATGCAGAATGTAAAGTCAATCTTGAACAGATTTTCCTTTTAATTCAGCATCTTTGTACAAGTCAGTAAGTTCGCTTCTTAACTTTTGGCTATCGAAATGATCTCCATAAGAATGTTTAAGGCAAGTTAGATATGTTCCTTGGACATTGTTATTTTGTCTCATTGGATCGAGAAGTGCTAAAAAATGTAATTCATTAAAATTTTGAAATCATATCTCAATTTGCTTGTGAATTAAATCTATAATTTTGTAGAACCGTTGTCTGTATCTTTCTTCTTCTGTTTCAAATGCCTTTTTTCTTTTCTACATCTGAGGATAAATGCCATCAACGTTAGCCAAAAATTTAGAAAATTCATGCTTTTTTTCTTTCAAAACTTTCACAATTTCATTTACTTTACAAATACAGTAGGATATGCCAGATATTTTTTTTTTCTGGAAGATGTCAAATGCTGCATTTGTGTAAATGATAATATATCCAAACACATTTAACAAAAATTTGAATTCACAATTTTGTAAATTAGAATACAACACCTGAGCATAAGTATAGCTTTTCGTGTCCCGTTTACTTGAATTATCAATGATGTTTAGGAATAAATCAGCAAGTTGCTCATGATATTCAATAACTGTTTCTACCAAAGAATGATTCAAGTTCCAGCGAGTTGGTGCCACTTTTGGAAAATGCTTTTTAATTTCAGTATCTAATAGATGCATGTGTTTGGTCGACTTACAAAAAAATAACGAAAAGGACTTTATCTGTGAAAAAAACTTATTGCATTCTTGCAGCAGAACCAGATTTAATCTATGGGCTATACAATGAACAAAAAAAAAAAAAGGGTGTTCTGTAATTTGAAAAAGTATAAAATATTAGTTGAATAAAGGCAGAAAACGACCCACGTGTTATCTTTCTGGATGGAAGCAGAATGTCAACTTGCTTCCCTTTTTCTATCTAAGTGTTACTTAACAACGTAAGATCATATATATCATAGGTATTGCAAATTGACAGAAACTTAGTCTAAGCGTATAAGTATTTATTAGCATCTAAAACTATTCGGTATCAGCTCTTACTAGGAAAAAATTGTCTTTGTGGCATTTTTATCGGAAAAAATGTTAAAATATTACACTGAAAAGGATGCAACAACATATGTTGCTTCCCTTGCACAGATTTTTTTGTGTCATCTGCCACTGCTTGTCGTCTCATGCTAATTCCAACAATAAAAGTCTGAAGCCTATGATGTCATGGAGTTTATATTAATTTTACAGAACATTAGAAGAACGATCTTATGAAAAATAAGTAATACAGTTTCAATTTTGTTTCAATAATTTTGAAGGGAAGCATTGCTCCCCTTGCTTCCATGGACCGCATACCTATGATTCTTATGTCCAACTTTTCTCTCAGGGCGCTTACACTCTGTCGAGTATGCACACTGACATTACACATCCAGCGGAGCATACTCGCTTCATTCCTTGCAAGCTTACGCATGTCTTCAGCAGTCACAGCCCATGTTTCACTGCCATGTAGCATGACTGTTCATACACATGTGTCATACAGTCTATCTTTTACTCTGAGCGAGAGGCCCTTTGTCACCAGCAGAGGTAGAAGCTCTCTGATCTTTGCCCAGACTTTTCTTATTCTAGAAGCTACACTTTCAGAGCATCCACCCCTGCTACTGACTTGGTCCCCTATGTAACGGAAGTTATCAACTACTTCTAGATTTTCTCCCTGGAATGTGACAGAAGCTGTTCTCTGCACATTTTCAGTGTTTATAACACCTGAGCATTTGCCACATACAAAAACTATCTTCCTAGTTAGCCTTCCTTTGATATTGCTGCACCTCTTATATGTCCATAGCTTACACTGGGTACATCTTATGGAGTTTCTACCTATGCGTTTTTTACAGATCAACAAACTCTGCATGCACAGTATAAATCCGGCTAATGGGTAGATAAGCAAGTAGTAATCCAGGACAGTGGTTTTGTCAAAGAGTTAGAGGATCAGGAGTGAGATATCTTGTGGTAGCTATTCCAGCTCTTTGTGTGTTGATAGCAGCACCTGTGGTAACACTGGAGACAAACTGCATCAGTCCTAGTCAATGGTCTTTCCTCTTGGATAAACATTGTTGGTATGGAAACAGGAGGCTTGCATGCATGGACAACTGTCGGTCATCCTAACATAATCATGCTCAAGCTTGTGTATACGCTTACAGATGAATAATCAACATTGATTGACTAAGGCCTGACATATATCTACGTCTATATCTATATCACCATCGTCATCATCATCATCATCATCATCATCGTCATCGTCATCGTCATCATCATCGTCGTCGTTGTCATCATCATCATCACCATCATCATCATCATCATCATCATCATCATCATCATCATCATCATCATCATCATTGCCTTAACTTCAGTTTTTTTCCATGCTTGCATCAGTCAAATAGATTTCATTAAAGTGAATTTTTAACGGTTCCAAGCCCTTTCCCGTTGCCAACACTCACCTCTTCACCAAAATTGGAAACGATTGACACTGCTTGTGTGATGGTGCAGCTTGTTTACAACTGACAGGTGATGTCAAGACAAGGAGACACAAACGGTTGTTACAGTGATACTGTGATATAGCTGTGTATATATTGTCGTTGTCATTGCCACCCCCATTGCCGCTGTCACCACCTTCATTGTTGTTGTTGTTGTCATCATTGTTGTCATCATCTAATGTTTGTCTTCCATGCTGGCATGTGTTGGACAGTTATACAGGAGCTGGCAAGCGAGAGGACTGCACCAAACTCCATTGTCTTTTTTTTGGTATGGTTTTCTATGATTGTGTGCCCTTCCTCATGTCAACCACTTTACAAAGTAAACTGGGGGCTTTATTCCTTATATGTCACCAGCACTGGTGAGGTCTGCTTTGGCATGTTTTTTTACAGCTGGATGCTTTTTATGTGGCACTGACATCCAGTAAGGGGTTCTTTCAGTTTCATTCTATTACAATTCTACCTGCAAGATTTTGTTTAGCTTGGGGCTATGATAGCAGAAGACATTAATTAGCTGAAGGTACCACACAGGAGGATTGAACCTGAAACCACCATGTAATAACATAAGCTATTCCACTGATTATTTATTCTGGGATCTCTTGAGCGGTAAGCCTATATTAGTCAATGCTTGCCAGAGTGTCCAGGTAACATCAATGATATGGTTTGGTCTTGGGAAACTGAGCAGCTGACCCGATAGAATCATAATTCAATAGCCAAAAAGTCTAGCAATGATTTTATTACACAAACACCATATACATACATACATACATACATACATACATACATACATACATACACATACATACATGCATACATACATACATGCATGCATACATACATATACGTACATACACACGTACATACATGAATGCACACACATACATACACACACATACATACACACACATACTTGCATACAATCATATATACACACACTCACACGCGCACATACATAAATATATATACACATATATACACATATTTATATATATATATATATATATGTATGTATGTGTATACTTACATACATACATACATACATGCATATGTTGAGTATATGTGTACTGAGCATATATATATATATA
>NC_069001.1:15448330-15450339 GCF_001194135.2 Octopus bimaculoides | reverse complement strand
CATACATATAAATAGATATAGATATTTTTATATCTATCTATCTATCTATCTATCTATCTATCTATCTATCTATCTATCTATCTATCTATCTATATATATGTGTGTATATATATATATATATATATATATATACATATACACACACACATATATACATATACATATATATATATTCTTTTACTCTTTTACTCTCTTTTACTTGTTTCTGTCATTTGACTGTGGCCATGCTGGAGCACTGCTATGTATATATATATATATATATATATGTTTATATACATATATTTATATATGTATATATGTATATAGTGGAGGTGCAATGGCCCAGTGGTTAGGGCAGCGGAGTCGCGGTCGTAGGATTGTGGTTTCAATTCCCACACTGGGTGTTGTGAGTGTTTATTGAGTGAAAACACCTAAAGCTCCATGAAGCTCTGGCAGGGGTGGTGGAGTGGCGAACCCTGCTGTATTCTTTCTCCACTACTTTCTCTCACTCTTTCTTCCTGCTTCATGCTGAATCTCCCCGAGAACTATGTTTAGGGTACACATGTCTGTGGAGTGCTCAGCCACTTGCATGCTAATTTCACGAGCAGGCTGTTCCTTTGATCAGATCAAGTGGAACACTTGTTGTCGTAACCGACGGAGTGCCATGACGATATGTATATATATATATAATATGTATATTTATATGTATATAGATGTGTATATATGTTTACATTTATGTATGTATGATTTACATATCTTTTCTTTTATTCTTTACTTGTTTCAATCATTCAATTGTGGCCATGCTGGGGCACCATTTTGAGAAGTTTACTTTTCAAGCCTGGTAGTTACTCTGTCGGGCTCTTTTGCTGAACCTCTAAAATATAGGATGCAAATAAACCAACACTGGTTGTCCAGTGGGGACAAACACATACACAAAGCCACACACATAGATCTGTATGTATACATACATACACACACACACACACATATATACATATAAATATGTGTATATATATGCACACACACACACACACATACATACACAGACACATACATATATATACACCTATACACACACATACACGCATATATATATACACTGACATGCATACCTGTATATATTTATATATATATATATATATGTGTGTGTGTGTGTGTGTGTAAGTGCATAAGTATACAAATATTATAGTTGACATCCACCTGTTGTAATTTGATTATTTACACACACACTCTTACACACATACATGCACATCCACACATCCACACGCACACACACGTGCACGCACATAATGAGCTTCCTCACGCTTTCCATCTACCAAATTCACTCTAAGGCTTACATTGTACATAAATTTATGCATTAACCTATTTATATTTTACTACAGATATTGAAAAAAATCTTTTCATCTCTCAAGTTGAGGTCAGTCATCAAAAAGAAAAAGAAATGACAAACACAGTTTTTTCTTTTGTTTCCCTTCTATGTTACCTCCATGTTGTGTTTAAGAGATCACTTGACATGTATGTATTTTGTTGTATAGAGTGCATAGTGCGGGAAATGTAATAGTATCTATGTGTATATATAAGTATGTTTAGGAAGTTTGCTTTGATGCTGTAGGGTTTCCGTTTCAGTCAGCTGTATGGCATCTTGGGGTATCTTCTGGACACCAAAGCTTTGAGTGCGTGTATTATATATGTATTATATATGTATATATTGTTTTTATGTGTATATATATATATATATATATATATATATATATTGTGGTAAGTAGCTTGCTTACCAACCACATGGTCGCGGGCTCATTCCCACTGCGTGGCACCTTGGCCAAGTGTTTTCTACTATAGCCATGGGCCGACCAAAGCCTTGTGAGTGGATTTGGTAGACGGAAACTGAAAAAAAAGCCCGTCGTATATATGTATATATATATATATGTATGTATGTGTGTGTATATGTTTGTGTGTCTGTGTTTGTCCCCCAGCATTGCTTGACAACCGATGCTGGTGGTGTGTTTACGTCCCCGTAACTTAGCAGTTTG
>NC_069001.1:15445227-15447149 GCF_001194135.2 Octopus bimaculoides | reverse complement strand
GAAATATGTGACACTTATTCGGTAGCCATGATAAAACTCCGAGTTTCGGATGCCGGGGTGGGAACCCACACCGCCATCTCTTCAGTTTTCCGGCCATTGAAAATTCCTGTGAAAAATGACTGTTAAACAAAAGGAAATTACTGTGTGGTTGACCATTATTAAGACAAAAGAGCTATGGACTGCTAAGTAAGGGGAGAGGTTAAAAGTAAGGGAGTAGAGAAGTCTATAGTGTTCGCGTAAGCGCACCAATCCGTACATTCGCCTATATGTATATACTAAACCACCCTCGCTTGAAACACACATGCTCACCCACATACTCGCCAAAAACTATGTATATATATACATAAACCTATACATACCCGCATACACACCCACACACACATGTGCACTCAACACCCTCGCACCCATACACACACACGCAAAAAAAAACCACAGGGCTAAAAGCAAAATACAGAAGAAAGTGTGAAAAAGCTACAAGGTTAAAATGCGTCAATATGCGCATATTTTCGCATGCACGCATATTTTCTTAATAGACAGAAGCCAGGCTGTACCAGCCAATGGAGCCCTCTCCAAGGACACATTGTCAGTAAGTGGAGTGCCTAAGAGAACTATCTTGGGGCTGCTATTTTTTGTAAAGACATGCAATCAGTTAAACAGGCAGCCAGTCTTACTAACTTTTAAGATGACACAAAAGTGGTACAGCAGTTGGGAACCCTCTTGAGGCTAATCTTTGATAGAAAGATCTAGATGCCAGAGATGGACTGAAGAAAACAACATGCAATTTGATACAGGAACACTCCAAACTCTCCTCTATCAGCTTTCTTGTGCTAACAGACTGCAATAAAAATATTTTGGACTGAAAGGAGTGGCAATCCCAGAGTCGAACACAGTGTGTCATCTGATAAGAGCATTGTGCCATGTGCATATCATCAAGATGGTAGCAATATACGGTGAGTGGCCAGCTGGATTCTCAAAACTTTCAGAACAAGGGAGTGGGAAACTCTGCTGGTCTTATAGAGGACATTTGTCCTCAGCTGTCTCTACTACTGTTCTCAACTATGGTCACCCTACAGTGTTAATTTAATTGTGGAACTTGACACAGTTCAGTGGTGTTACACTAAGAAGATTGCATCAGTAAAACACTTGAGTTACTGGAGGCACCAAATGTATTATGACTCTACTCCTTGGATTGAAAACAGGAGAGATATGCATTTGAAAAATCATACACATGATCTTCTAAACATATGGAAGATCATAGAGGGGCTGGCACCAAACTTTGGCATTGAGATTTATACCATTCCCCAAACAGGACTCCAAGGCACTGTTCCAAAGATCCTACCCACCTTGCCTAGAGTTAGCAGGCACTGCAATAGCTTGGGATTCAAAGGTTTACAATTATTTGATATCTTGCCAAAATACTAGAGACATCTACATGGAGTGGGGGTGGATGGGAGGGTAGATGTTTTTAGGAAGCACCTTGACCTTCTGCTGTCCAAGATTCCTGATGAATCTTCATCACAACAAAAAAAACTCAAACAAGGGCAGCAGAATCAAACTCCCTCATTCATCACAACCCAGCTACATAGAAAGGGCCATTGTAAGGGTGATGATACTAGCAGTGCCCTAGCTTGGCCACAACTTTTAGGCTGAAACATGTAAAAGAGTAAAAGAATATGCTCATCTTTTAAGATCTATATTCCTGTTAGCATTGCCAAACTGTACACACACACACACACACACACACACACTGGATTAATCAAATCCATATGTTGTAACTTAAATTCATATATATATATATATATATGTATATATAAAAATATATATTTAAGAATTTAAGGAATGGAGAAAACGCATGTTATAATTGCATACTTTATTCCTACATATGTTTCAAAGGATTACAACCTGTGTGATCCATAGGGATC
>NC_069001.1:15439758-15442189 GCF_001194135.2 Octopus bimaculoides | reverse complement strand
ATATATATATATATATATATATATGTATGTATATGTATGTGTGTATGTATGTGTGTGTGTGTGTGTGTATGTGTGCTTGTTCCCCACCGCCACTGCTTGACAGCCACTGCTTATTTGTTTACATCCATGTAACAAGAGAGACCAAAAGAATTAGTGTCAGGCTCAAAGAATAAGTACTGGGTTCAATTTGTTTGATTAAAACCTTCCGAGGTGGTGCCCCAGCTTGGCCACAGCCCAATGACTGCAATGAATAAAAGTTAAAAGAATAAAGATAGTGTTTCATATTAGCAAAGCAAAAATTTTTCATGAAACCCACTGATATTAAATTTATATAACGATTTGTAACTATGCCTGGGTTGTTTGTTATTTGATAAACTAAAAGGATTATTACATCATTTGGAAAGTGGTGAGGATTGGTGACAGGAAGAGCATCTGGTTGTAGAAGATTTTGCTCAATAAATTATGTTTGATTCATGCAAGCATGGAAAAGTGGATATTGAAACAATGCTCTAGCTGCTGATGATGATGAAGATGACGATGATGATGACAATGATGATTCTGATGATGATAATGATGATGATAAAGTTGATGATGATGATGACGATAATGATTGTGATGATGATGATGATTGTGATGATGATGAAGATGATGATGATCACATAACAGTGATGATGATGATGATGATGATAATGATGATGAGGATGATGATGACGATGACAATGATGATGATGACAACGACGATGATGACAACAACAATAGTGATGACGGTCATGACCTCGACGACAATGAAAATGATGACAACAACAGTGATGAAGATGATGACGACGATGACGACGACGATGACGATGATGATGATAATGATGACGATGACAACAGGTGATGATGAAGATGACGACAATGCTGATGATGACAGCGATGACGATAACGATGATATTTACTACTGACTAATCTCAGACTGAATTTTAAAAAATACATGCTTTGTAACTTTAAACCAAGTGGCTGCAGCCCAAATGATTTATGTAACAGTCATACAACACTTGTGAAACACTTTTATGACACTTAAAGGGCACTTTAAATACTTTTTACGTCTTCTGAATTTATTTGAAAACATATTTGACTTTGGCAAATATGAAAATATATTTGTCAAAGTTGTTTGAGTTTGTGTTTCTTTAATTTCACTAATTAGAGATAGATTCCACTTAATTTAAAAATAAATACAAATGTTGTTTACTCTAACTAACATCTTTTAGTTTATGAAGTTGTTGTTGCTGTTGTTGTTACTGGTTCTTTTGTTTAGCTGCAGATCAGCCCCTGAACTGAGCAGACCTATAAACACTGTGCAACACGATTTTTGTCCTTGGGCAGTAACAGTTATTTCCTATTTGCTTATCCCTAGAAAGTATGAAAAATGCCTAATATTTCCTTCAAACTTTGCTTTTGTTACATTTATTCAAACCCCAAAAGAATCCCTCACAGCACATAGCTATGATGCTCTCCCACTACTCCTGTTCATGATCAAAGATGCACATATTGTCAGCCACCAAGGGACAAGTTCAAGTGGTTATGGTGAAGCAACTGATAAGCAAATCTGTGGTATTGAACAGAATAACAATATTTCTGGTTCAGCAGCTCTGCACTGAATTTGTCTGAAATGTAATGGAAAATAGTTCAGTTTCAAATCATTGATGTCTAGGTCACAAAAGCAAAGTTTGAAGGGAATAGTAGTCCTTTCCTTAATTTCTAGATAGAAGCAAATAAAAAATAACACCTTCTGACCAAAGAATAAAAAGTAAAATCTTTGTTACACAGTGTTACACAAAAGTATTCTAGTTGTGACCATCCTGTCTTATTCCTATGTGCAGTGAATTCAGAAGCCACATTCTCCAGTGTATAATCTATTTTTATCAAAGTTGGTAGGGTGGAATTTGAAAGTGATTTGGCAATACCCTACCATTTATATTATGACTCCCATACCTTGAGGGTATGCCCTGGCATTTGCCACCATCTATCTCTTACATCCTTTATCATCCCATTTATATTCTGATCCCCTTTCCTTGTAGGTATGCCAGGCCACTTCTTCACCATCTCACTCCTCTTCTCTCTTGTGCTCTTACTGTCTTTTATTCTCTCTTTCTTTCTTTTGCTCTTCCCTTTGGCTGGACAACCATGTATCTCCTCTACAGGTATTTTTCTAGCCAGAAGGTGATCGCTTCTAATCTGTAGTCTATTCTACGGATTACCTAAAATACACAAAAATCTACATATCTGTAAAGCTTGCAAAGTTTCTCCAAGCCGATGCATTAATGTTCCTCCCCCCCCTACTGATCTCAAATTCAGACCCATCATTGTTGGCCCTGCTTGTGAAACCTACCGTTTGACAACACCACCACCACCATCACCAACACACCACCACCACCATCACCAACACACC
>NC_069001.1:15437107-15439443 GCF_001194135.2 Octopus bimaculoides | reverse complement strand
AAAAGAGAAAAGAGAGAATATCCAATAATATTGCACTGTTATATTTAGTGGTTATTTAAGTAATGAGTTTGTGGATGGTTAATGTGTTCGATGAGTTGATGAAGGAGCAAGAACTCCTGAAGTATGGCATATACACCCATTAACCATTTTTCTATCTTTGATTTCATTGTTGTTGTTTACATCAGGCGTCTTGGATATGAAACATTGTAACAAAATGACTACACTGGCTATAATTTCTATAGAAAACCTGTAGAGATAACCTTAACATGTGATGTAATAGCACTGATAACTCAACAGAACATAGAATTGACTTATAAAAACGTTTAATATACTTTGTAGTATATTGTAGTAGTATAACAAAATATGGTGTCCCCCCCACATCATTAATAATAACAGAATATGAAATCTCTTGTTTCAGCTCGTTTCCACAGTTGGCTTCAAAGGATAGTTGATGGTTCAGACCTTCACTGTGGCGCTCCCTATGTAGCAACATTGGAAGTTGAAAAGGCGAATGGAATTGAACACTGTATTGGAACTTTAATCAATCTGACCCATGTCATAACAGCAGCTCATTGTCTGTAAGTTGAGATGTTGTTATTGTTGTTGATATTGTTGTTGCTATTGTTGTTGTTGTTATTGTTGTTATTTAGTAACAGTTTAACCTTGTGAGGGTGTGTGGCCTAGCATTTAAGGTGTTGCATTCATGATAGTGAGATCGTGGTTTCGATTCCCAGACTAGGCAGTGCATTGTGTTTTTATGCTGAAAACTTCATCTCACATTGCCCTGTGATAACTTTGACATCTCATGTGTGGCACACTGTGTCCCTGTATAGGTAATGCTGATTTGATGAAGGTAGAAAGATTAATGTAAACAAGTTATCTGTGTAGTTTGTTCAGCAAGAAATTGTGGAATAGGTGTTGGCATGATTGTGTAGTAAGAAACTTGATTCCCAACCACATAGTTCTAGGTTCAGTCCCACTGCATTATACCTTGGGCAAGTGTCTTCTACTTTAACCCCAAGATGACCAAAGTCTTGTGAGCAGATTTGGTTGATGGAAACTGAAAGAAGCCTGTTGTATATGTATATATATATGCGTGTGTGTATGTGTGTGTGTGTATGTATGTGTCTTTGTGCCTGTGTTTGTCTTGCACCATCATCTGACAACCATGTTGGTGTGTTTATGTCCCTGTAACTTAGTAATACACATACAAATATGCATGTAAATATATATAGGGATATACATATATATAGAGAGAGGCACAAAAACTGAAAACATTCAGATGAACTCTCATGTATAAACAAGTAAATATTTACATATTTACAGGACAAATTCACTAAGAATACAAAAATATACAGAAAACTAAGGGGAGAGGCCATAGTATTTCATGTTCGACAGCTGTTTCTAGGGGGCTTGGAATTATATAATAGTTGTAATGTTGGCAAATGGAGTGTGCAAAAAGTCAAAGATATGCAATCAGTAGTGGCCAATCTCTCCACCCTAATTATGGTGTCTGGATTTACAGGAACGTTCATATACATTCTCTGCCAGTTGCATGTCTTTGACTTTTTGCACATTCCATCTGCCAACATTACAACTATTAGGAAGGCTATCCAGCTGGAAAGGCCATTCCAAGGCTCACAGAGCTTAATGGAACCCTGAGGCTTGTTGGACCTTGTCAAACTGTCCGACACATGCCAACATGGAAAATAGATGCAAAAATGCTGCTGTTGCTGCTGCTGCTGCTGCTGCTGATGATGATGATGACATTGGTGACACAGATTATGATGACAATTTTCTCTGTTCTTAGATTTGTCATGTTCTAACCATATCCCTGTTTTTAATTTTTTCTTCCAGTGATAATGGTGAGTCTGTTAGAGTTACTCTTGGCAATGGAGCAAGCAAAGAATTTGGAGTCAGTATAAGGACTAAGAAATGGCACATCCATCCTGGTTTTTACATTAGTTCCAAGAAGTGTAAGTATCAAAACTATTGAAACATTGTTGACATCTAAGGTATAAAATTTATATATATATATATATACACTTTTAATATAGGTAAAGTTTTTTTCAAAAAAATTTTACCAGTAGCCAGCACTTAAAGATCATCAGCTAGGCTTACTACATAAGCTATTTTTTAAATATATTTACCACTCTGTGCGTGTCTGTTCAGTTGAAGGCCCCATGACTTATAAAAAAAAACAATACCAAGAAAGTATAAATTCAAAATTCAAATAAGTTATCATATAGTAAGAGATGTGTGGCTTTGGGAAGTTTAACTCTTCTTTCTAGCAAACAGGTGCATATTGTACCCTGACTTTTAATGATATATATATG
>NC_069001.1:15434624-15435493 GCF_001194135.2 Octopus bimaculoides | reverse complement strand
TATATATATATATATATATATATATATATTTATATAAAAAGAGAAAACAAGCAATGTTAAATCTCTGGTGTGCTTGTCTGTAATTTAATCAGCCAAACCGGTGCATAATTAGAAAATACTCTGAATGTATGGTACCTCTGAAATGTGAATGCAAATAGAATAAAAGAAGTTTGCATAAATCGAACCATGGATTCCCAAGATATGCATTTTTGGGGGGGTTTGTTTCCATAAATTTAAGCAGTGAAACCTGAAGTTATTTCTCTTTTCTGTGAACACCTAGGATAGTTTTGTTTGAGAGCTGGCTTGCATGCATGCTTGTCTGTAATTCAATACAGCCAAACTGGCAGATAATGAGAAAATATTTTGAAAGTAAGACACCATTGAAATGTAAATGCAAACAGAATAAAACAAGCTTGCTGTAAATCAGACCACAGGTTCCCGTGATACATGTTTTATTTGGATACGTTTGTGACTGCCTGCTTGTGTGCTTGCTCGCATGCATGATTGTCTGTAATTTAATACAGCCGAACCATGGATAATGGGAAAATACTTTGAAAGTTAGAGAACATAGTTATTAAAATTTAAATAATAAGAGTGATAAATTGGATATTAATTTAATTAACACCAATTTAAAACCAGTAGCCTAGCATAAAGAAAAATTCTGAAAATTCAGAAAAATTTTAATAACTATGTTCTTTAACTGTACATATGTCTAATTTTATGTGGACAACTCGTGTATTGTTCTACGAATTATTTTGAATTGGAATGGTCGTACTGATGAGCCTCAGATGGGTTATGTAAGTAAAAATTACATTAATCCATTAATGTGCAAAACTTGGTCTACGATTAATTCTTTATTTTTGTATATT
>NC_069001.1:15433081-15434504 GCF_001194135.2 Octopus bimaculoides | reverse complement strand
TCATTTGTCTTGCCTGGTCATGCTCTACAGTGCACTGAATTTCCCTAGAGAACATTCTTTTCTTTTGTGATTTGACCGTAGATGGTCAACCTTCTAGCATAATGGATGTCCACTTAGTGGTCATCTCTTCTCATATGTATGTAGTATAATTTTTCTGAATTTTCAGAATTTTCTTTATGCTAGGCCACTGGTTTTAAATTGGTGTTAATTAAATCAATATCCAATTTATCACCGTTATTATTTAAATTTTATATATGTGTGTGTGTGTGTGTGTGTGTGTGAAAAAATCCAGTGCCACTTCTTTGTCACTCTCCAGCCACTAGAAATGCAGTTATCTAGGGGTTGACCTGTTGGTTACCTGCAGCCAATGAAATTATTTCTCATAAATCGTGATATTAAATATAAATATATCAGTGTGTGTGAGTTGGCATTCATCTACCTACCAACCAACTAACTAACCTACATACCTACTTATGTACCCACCTAGATCTCTGTTTATGTATGTCTATGTGTGTGTTTATATATGTGTGTGTGTGTGTGTGTGTGTGTGTGTGTGCACGTGTATATGTGTGTGTAAAGAAATTTATGTATATATATATATATATAATTTACAGTTCCATTATAGGTAGGATCAACGAAAGAAAAAGAATGACTCCAACTAGCAAGAGATAAATGTATGTTAATATACACAGAATATAAAAAGAGCTTGTAATACTTACGTGCCATAGAGACACAATAATTTGGCTAATTTATATAACCTGCCATGTGTCTCCAAGCAATCTTTCAGGCTTGGTGCATATTGTTAGACCTGTTTGAAAACCAGGAAGCTGTTCTATGGGAAGACATGAAAAAAAATGAGAAGAAAATGAGTGTGCGTGTCTGTCTGTCTGTCTGTCTGCATCTCTCTCTCTCTCGTTGCCTGGTCCAGGAATCGAAACCACAATCTTACGATCATAGTGCCGATGCCCTAACCACTAAGCCACGCACCTCCACTTTCGAATCTATATGTGCATGTATACATGTGTGTGTGTATGTATGTGTGTGCATGTATGTATATGTAAGTAGTGTGTAGGGTGAATTTTTGGAGGATTGGTTAGAGAGATAAAAAAGGAAAAAGGAAAGAAAGAATTCTTTTTCTTCCTCTAACCAAACCATCAAAACATCACCACACATATATACTTATACACACACATACATACACATGCATATGTACATGCACACATATATACACATACACATAAATTCAAAATAACAAAAGAACATTGTCTTCCCCATTCAACTCTAGATTTTTCAACTAACATCCATATAAAAGGCATACATTTTCTGTAAAGATATCATTTCTTATGATTCTCTGGAATGAGATAAAAGCACTAAATAAATAACTATCCAAAATTCTGTCTGCCTCCTTCTTCTTAATATATAT
>NC_069001.1:15431550-15432904 GCF_001194135.2 Octopus bimaculoides | reverse complement strand
GATCTCAGGACTTATTCGAGTACTCAGGACTTATTCTAGTACTTATCCTATCAGTCTCTTTTGCCGAACTGCTAAGTTACGGGGACATAAACACACCAACATCAGTCCTCAAGCGATAGTGGGGAAACAAACACAAACACACACACACACACACACACACATTTATATATATATATGTATACAACGGGTTTCTTTCAGTTTCCATCAACCAAATCCACTCACAAGGCTTTGGTTGGCCCAAGGCTATAGTGAAAGACACTTGCCCGAGGTGTCATGCAGTGGGACTGAAACCAGAACCATGTGGTTGGTAAGCAAGCTACTTACCACACAGCCATACCTAAATGCACATACACGTATGCTTACACACACACACACACGCGCGCGCACAATTCATTCTTTGTCTGTGTGTGCATACATACCAGAAGTTACGAGTGTGTAAATATAAATGTGTAGGTGTAGGTGTTTATAACTTACAGAACAATGAACAGTACAATTAAGAGACCTAACTTTGTGAAAGACTAAACTATGTTAACAATGAAGGATGGGTTGTATTTGATTTTTTAAGGTTAGTGCTTATCATTGTAATGTGATTTTGATGTTGGTAGATGATAAGTCTATGAGCTGTAACACTATGCTGTATAGATATTTGTACACACCTACATGTATGGACGTATGTAGGTGTATCTATGTCATTCTGTTTGTTTATCTGCCTAGCTATCTGTCTATGTATGTTTCTATCAATTTATATCTATATCTGCTCCTCTGTGTGTGTGTGTGTGAGTGTTTGTGTGTTTTTAGATTCAAGAATTCCCCATACTAGTTAATTCCAGATCAGAACATTCTAGCAAATGCAAGCACATGGATGAGTTTCTTTTGTCAGACTGGAGAGCATCATACTCTCTGGTTTGAGTAGCTATGTCACAGACATTGACTTCCTCTCCATTATATTATTCTACACTTGCTAGATGGAGTGGCTGTGTGGTAAGTAGCTTGCTTACCAACCACATGGTTCTGGGTTCAGTCCCACTGCATGGCACCTTGGGCAAGTGACTTCTACTATAGCCTCGGGCCGACCAAAGCCTTGTGAGTGGATTTGGTAGATGGAAACTGAAAGAAGTCTGTCGTATATATGTATGTATATATATATGTATGTGTGTGTATGTTTGTGTGTTTGTGTTTGTCCCCTCCAACATTGCTTGACAACCGATGCTGGTGTGTTTACGTCCCCATCACTTAACGGTTCGGCAAAAAGAGACCGATAGAATAAGTACTAGGCTTACAAAAGAATAAGTCCTGGGGTCGATTTGCTCAACTAAAGCGGTGCTCCAGCATGGCCACAGTCAAATGACTGAAA
>NC_069001.1:15430137-15430923 GCF_001194135.2 Octopus bimaculoides | reverse complement strand
TATATATATATATATATATATATATATATATATGTATGTATGTATATATACACTTATATATAGTGAGGGTGCATGGCTTAGTGGTTAGAGCATGTGACTCATGGACTCATGATCATAAGATTGTGGTTTCGATTCCTGGACTGGCCGACGTGTTGTGTTCTTGAGCAAAACACTTCATTTCACTTGCTCCAGTCCACTCAGCTGGCAAACATAAGTAACGCTGCGGTGGACTGGCGTCCCGTCCAGCTGGGGAACACATACACCATTGAAACCGAGAAACCGGGCCCATGAGCCTGGCTAGGTTTTAAAAGGGTGTGTTTATTTTATTATTAACATTGATTTCAGAAATCTGTTGACAACACAACACACCTTGTCTGCCATGATACTGAGTTAGATAGGTAACATGATAACTAAAGTAGCTTACATCATCTAGTAAATATAGTAGCAAGGTGCGACATGAAGTATATGGAAGGATGTGGAGTCACTTGACATGACAATTGTCATATCATTTATATGTTTAGTAGACAGCTTAATGTTAGATATATGTGAGGGGGTGCTGTAAATTTCTTGGCTTTAAGGGCGTTGTGAAAGGCCTGGTTGGAGGCCCAATCCTCCAAGTTCTTTTACAGGGCTTAAAAAAACTGAAGGACCACTGCAATAAGTGTGTGAATCTCTGAGGGGAATATCTTGAATAAAATCATAATTAACTAATCCTCCAGTATTTTCTTTTACCAAAAGCCAGGAAATTTTCAGCATCCCCTCGTATGTGTGTGTGTGTGTGTGTGT
>NC_069001.1:15427735-15429911 GCF_001194135.2 Octopus bimaculoides | reverse complement strand
AATTTTCTGTGTACCCTTCCTGTCAGCAACTAGAACCTGTTATCAAGAAAAGCTGTGTTTCTCCCATCATGCTCTCTCTCCCTTTACCTGCTATCATCACTTTGTCTTCTATTCACTATCTTGGTCAAAATGTCTTGCATGTGTAGCAAGTCAGAAAAGGCAGCAATATGATGTAATGGTCGTTTGTCCGAACAAGCATAATTGTTGGTATCCCATTGGGTAAAATTATTGTCTATATACAAATTCTAAACTTTCATCAAAGAAATCTTTCATGAAATACAGTTCTTAGAATTTGGATATGAGCAGTTATAAAAATCCTGATTTTGGGGAAATTACTCAGTGATCGTAGGATGTTACTCCACGACATTCACTATAGTGATCGTTGAATGTTACTAAACTCCACGACACTCATTTCTTGAGATGTTGGCTATTTTTTATGCCATGTCTATGATAAAAATCCAACAAGACTTATTTTGATTGTTGTGAACTCTAGTAGTTAGTATGAAAGATTAGCTAGTGTGAATTTTAAGTCATAACTCTCTATGACAAATTGACTTTACTTTCCAATTGTACTAAAAATGCTAAATGTACATAAATAAAATAATGTAGTAGTTATTTTCTCTTTCTTCACATTCTTCAACTTTTAATATCAAATATTTCTGTTAATAAAATTTTGTGTAATGAAACTGTCATCTATTTTCTATTGAAAATTTTATATATTTTTCACAAGTGTCTATACTTTTATGATGTGGTGGTTTATCTACGAGATCACGTTGGGAGGTCACTACTTTTTATAGTTGGTGTGGTTACTGTTTGTGTAACACTACTTTTATATGTTTCCTATTGGGAATTAGATAATAAATATATTTTTTGAAGTAGGAATATATATTGATAAACATGTCACTTATAACTTATAAGTGTTATCATTTATACATAAATCCTGACTCCAGCTACATAAATGCCATAGCGAGAAATATATACTCTGAAACGCTAACCGACATTTTATGCATGCATGTATGTTGAAGATAAATAAATTCGTGTTCTTTTAACCGCTATGAAAAAATACAGAGTTTCATAATTGCAGAAATAAATTTCATTAACAAGTTAAAAAACGTGAAGAAAGAGAAAATAATTACTACATTATTTTATTTATGTACATTTAGCATTTATAGTACAATTGGAAAGTAAAATCATTTTGTCATAGAGAATTATGGCTTAAAATTCACACTAGCTAATCCTTCATACTAACTGCTAGAGTTCACAACAATTTAAATAAGTCTTGTTGGATTTTTATCATAGACATGGCATAAAAAATAGCCAATATTTCAATGAGTGAGTGTCGTGAACTTTAGTAACATCCTGTGATCACTGAGTAATTTCCCTAAAATCAGGGTTTTTATAACTGCTCATATCCGAATTCTAAGAACCATATTTCGTGAAAGATTTCTTTGACAAAAGTTTGGAATTCATATATGGGCAGTAATTTTAACCAATGGGATACCAACAATTATGCTTGTTCGGGCAAACAGCCATTACGTCATATTGCTGCCTTTTATGATTTGCTGTACATAAATGGAGATTCAGTAGAGTAATGAAGATTCGTTAATTGTACAAGGTATAAGGTAACATTTCTGGGGCTACCACCAAGATAAATTATATCAAATACAGCCTGAAATGTGGTTGGTGAATAAGGGGAGACAATGAAGGTTATCTCCTGTTTATAAATGGTTTTGATGAAACAACTGCATGGATTTCCATGTAATATAAATTACGTAGTATACACGACTAGATTATCATGTCTAGAGACATATAATGTGAAAATAATCAACATGCAAGTGCTGAAACAACTATCAACCATAAATAAAAGTTATATCATAAACCACAATCTTCAATTCTTATTTTGTGTGTGTGTGTGTGTGTGTGTATCATCATCATCATCATCATCATC
Source organism: Octopus bimaculoides (assembly GCF_001194135.2). NCBI lineage: Eukaryota > Metazoa > Mollusca > Cephalopoda > Octopoda > Octopodidae > Octopus > Octopus bimaculoides. The sequence continues at coordinate 15,427,963 of NC_069001.1, read as the reverse complement.
ATCATCATCATCATTCAACATGCTTTCCAGTTTGGCATGGGTGGGAATGTTTGACAGGAACTGGCAAAGCAAGGGGGCCACACCAGGTTCCACAATCAGTTTTGGTTTGTTCTTGTACAGGTGGATGCCCTTTCTAATGCCAACCACTCCACAGAGTGTACTGGGTGCTTTTTACATGGCACCCACACCAATGCTTTTTATGTGGCACCTTGGTTTTAGAATCTCAAT
>NC_069001.1:15426962-15427635 GCF_001194135.2 Octopus bimaculoides | reverse complement strand
ATATATATATATATATATAAATAAAGGTGGTGAGTGGGCAGAAATGTTACTGTACCAGGCAAAATGCATGGTGACATTTCATCTCTCTTTACAATCTGAGTTCAAATTCCACCAAGGTTGAATTTGCCTATCATCCTTTTGGGGTCAGACTATAACTGAGTGCTTGTATGGTACCCACTTGGAATAATTTATCCCTATATACTCATCATATATATATATATATATATATATATATATATATATATATGTATGTGTGTTTGTATGTATATAAAGTACACTATCATTTTGGTGCCAATATTTCCAGCATGAAGTGTATTCCTTGCCAAAGTAAACTGTCTCCAACCTCCATAATCTTTGTTCTTTTCTTCTGCTTCTCTTTGGCCTCATTCTATGCTTTCCTTGCCCTGCCACAGCTTAATTGAAAAATTCCATTCCACAATGGTAATACTTCATATTAGGATAACAATTATATCATCAACAACTCAATTACTACTACCAAATTTTACCAATTCCATTTTGGCAGCATTCCCAGACCAAAGTAAGGAGTTTTTTTTTACTTTTAATAAGAGTATAAGAATATAAGAACATAAGAAAGCGACTTCTTTTTACTCTTTTATTTGTTTCAATCATTGGAATATGGCCATACTGGAGCAGTGCCTTGAAGGGTTTTTAG
>NC_069001.1:15423325-15424287 GCF_001194135.2 Octopus bimaculoides | reverse complement strand
CTCCTATCAGGAATTGTTTAAAAAAAAATTTTGGATCTTTTTTAAAACAGGGGCCACATTTTTCATTAACGAAACACTTTGAAACTTGGAACACTGGTAGAATGTGTCATATAAAACATCTTTTTCTCTTAGTCTTCTTAAAAAAAAAAAGATCCAAAATTTTAATGTTTTGTGTATTGGAGAATTATAAGCAATGCATTTTTTCTTTTACTTGTTTCAGTCATTTGACTGTAGCCATGCTGGGGCACTGCCTTGAAGGGTTTTAGCACTGCCTTGAAGGGTTTTAAGTCCTGGGGGTTTAGCAACTAAACCCCCAGGACTTATTCTTTATTGGTCTCTTTTGTCAAACTGCTAAGTTGTGGGGATATAAACACACCAGTACCAGTTGTCAAGGGGGTCAAACACACACACAAAGACACACACACAAACACACACATACATGCATATGAGGGGCTTCTTTCAGTTTCTGTTTATCAAACCCACTTACAAAGATTTTATCAGCTTGAGGCTATAGTAGAAGACATTTGCCCAAGGTGTCATGCAGTGGAACTGAACCTGGAATCATGTGCCTGGGAAGCAAGCTTCTTACCACACAGCCATGCCTGCACCTATTGTACATCAATCTTAACAACAAAGTCCTATCTGGACCCCCAAGGGCCATATAAATCCTGATTGAGAACCACTGCTCTAAGCATGGCCACTGAAGCAAACAAAAGATAAAAGTTTAAAAAATACATAATATGGCTGAGATAAAATGAAAGAAGAAAAAATAAAACAAGTGTGATTAGTCATGGCTAGGAAGGCTTTTTTTATTAAGGGACTGTGTGATAAGGTAAGACCTGGGTGGGGGGGCTAATCAACAGCAACAGCAATATCACTCCACCACCACCAAAACCACCACCACCACCACCGCCGCTACCGCCGCCACCCCCTTTTCCCACCAAGATCATCACCACCACCAT
>NC_069001.1:15421765-15422760 GCF_001194135.2 Octopus bimaculoides | reverse complement strand
TGATGGTGGTGGTGATGGTGGTAGTAGGGATAATGGTTGTAATGGTGGTGGAGATGGATGTAATTGTCATAGTGTTGGAAGTGGTAGGGTGGGAGCAACGGTGGTGATGACTAGTGGTCACTGTTGTATTGTTGTTAGTGTGGTGGTGGTGGCGATGGTTTTGGTGGTGGTGACGGTCACAGTGAAAACAATGCTGACGTCACATCCCATGTCACCAACAAGATAAACAGTAATGGGTGAGGGAAGGTTTAAAAATAGATGGGACAAACTGATGATTAAATATAAACCACCAGCGCAGCAGGCTGAAGACTCTGCTAGAAATAGCAGTTAAATTTACCTCAGAGTATAATTCTAGTGTCTTTCAATAAAAAAAGAAAAAAGAAAAGAAAAAAACGAAAGACATATTAGGTAATGTAGTCATAGTAACATGTAGGGCAAGAGAAAAAATGTTTGAAATGACTGGATGGTCAAGTGTGGGGCTGGGAGTAGAATGCTTTGTTTATAAATCTAATGGATCAAGTATGGCCAGGGGTTAAACAACAAGAACAGTAACAGCAATACAGTGGTTACTTGGACTGCTAGAAATAGCTGCCAAATCTCCCTTCATCTTTAAAATGGAAAGACACTAAAAAGATTTGGATCATGTTCAAAACGGGGGCACCAGTTTTCATTTATGTTTTATGTAGTGTTTTTGGTACGGAAAGACTTTCAAACTTCGTATACTTATCTATTTTGTGTTATAGAACAGAAAAAAATTTTTGTATTCGGATTTATTTCATGTAAAAAATTGTCTTATTTCGATAATTTCAACCAATCACTGACAAGTATTCAGCTGTTTACAGTTACTCCTCAGCAGTGTAAAGCGTATTTAATCTCTATTACTTCTGACATTTTGCAGAGGCAACACACGTGTGTTCGTTTTCCCTAACCCTAACCCTAACCCTAATTGACTTGCTCCTTCCCTCAAAAACCATGCCTTGTGCCTATAATAGAAA
>NC_069001.1:15420067-15421210 GCF_001194135.2 Octopus bimaculoides | reverse complement strand
AAATCGAAATTGAACCATATTCGATGACTGGCACCTGCGCCAGTGGAGCACTAACATCACTGTCTGAGTGTGTTCATTGCCAGAGCAGCTGTCTGGCTTCTGTGCTAGAGGCCCGTAAATAGCACCATTTGAGCGTAATCGTTACCAGCGTCGCCTTCTAGCACTTGTGCTGGTGGCACGTTAGAAAATCATTCGAGCGAGGTCATTGCCAGTGCCGCTGGACTGACAGAGAAAAGATTGAGCCAATGAGATGGTAGAGAGGCCACTAGCTATTTGGGACACTGTCATATTCACTGATGAGTTCAGTTTTGCTGTATTTTCTAACAGTGGTTAAGTGTAGGTTTGGAACCATGTGGTTCGTAAGCAAGCTACTTACCACACATCCACTCCTACTCGTCTGATGAGTAGCATGCCTAATAGGTTCCTTGCACTGAAAAATTCAAAGGGCATGTCTCCTAAATATTAGATATTCACATTATAAGTATTAATAAATAATTTGAATGTATAATTTTGGATTTAAGAAGTTTTTAATGATTATAAGAGTGTCTACTTACTTCTGTCATGCCTGTGTATATGTATGTATACATACATGCACACGCACACACACACACACACACACACACACACACACACATGTATACATAAAGTGTATATACATATGTACATATATTTAATAGGGGTGTGCCAAGTCGTGATGAATGAAATGCAGTTATGTAGTCATACTTAAGATGTTCGTGTACACTTGGACATGATAAGACAATAAGCTGTATATTTTATCTTGCGAGAAATTCTCCTTATACACAATATGGGTGTAAACCAACCAGCAGTCATTTATGACATCACCAGGCCATTCTGTGTGTGTATATGTGTGTGTTTGGTAGAATAGAAATAGAAATGTGTGCATATGTGTGTGTTTGTGTGTGTGTGTGCTTGTGTATCTGTAGGTTTGGTAGAATAGAAATAGAAAGCAAAATGAGTCTAAATAGATTTTTCATTTTTAATCAGCAGGAGTTACAAAATGATGCAAGGGCCGAGAGTTTAAAAGTGGTCATTCCTGAAAGTCTTGGCCTTTAAGTCACTTTGTAAATTCTGCTGATTAATATTATGCATGTGTGAGCATGTCTATATACGTACATATATATA
>NC_069001.1:15417741-15419859 GCF_001194135.2 Octopus bimaculoides | reverse complement strand
CGGAACAGCCTGCTCATGAAATTAATGTGCAAGTGGCTGAGCACTCCACAGACACGCGTACCTTTAACGTAGTTCTCGGGGAGATTCAGCATGACACAGAGTGACAAGGCTGGCCCTTTCAAATATAGGTACAACAGAAACAGGAAGAAAGAGTGAGAGAAAGAGTACAGCAGGGTTCGCCACTACCTCCTGCCAGAGCCTCGTGGAACTTTAGGTGTTTTCGCTCAATAAACACTCACAATGCCTGGTCTGGGAATCAAAACCGCGATCCTACAACCGCGAGTCCGCTGCCCTAACCACTGGTCCATTGCACCTCCACTTACACACACACACACACACACACACATATACACACATATATATATATACATATATGTATCATCATCATCATCATCATCATCATCATTGTCATCATCATTTAATGTCTACTTTCCATGCTGGCATGGGTTAGATGGTTTGACTGGAACTGGTAAATCAGGTTCCAGTCTGATTTGACATGGTTTCTGTGGATCGATGCCCTTCCTAATGCCAACCCCTTCACGAGTGTAATGGGTGCTTTTTATATGCCACTGTCACAGGTGCCATGACTATGATTTCACTTAGCTTGACAAGTCTTCTCAAGCACAGCGTATCACCAAAGGTCTCAGTCACTTGTTGCCTCTGTGAGGCCCAACATTTGAACATCATGTTACCAGCCACTGCCTATGTATATATATGTATGTATATATATATATATATATATATATATGGGATAACTTACATTGTTAAGAGGGTGTTTTCTCACCATCTCCTTTATATTCCTATGTGTTTTAGACAATGATATTGCTGTCATCATTCTACAATCTCCATTGGACCTAAACAAGTGTATTCAACCAGTGACCCTTCCAGATATTCACGAACTCAAGAATTTATCCAACTGCATCACTTTCGACCAGAATGGTAAGTTCCTTTTTTAATTTTATTCTTTAAGATAATTATTTCTTTAAATGTTTATTTTCTAAAATCCTATCAGCTACAGTACAGCACAAGACTGCATCAGTTATCCAGCCTTGAGACACAAGACAACACAAGAGTTGTACTCTAACCTTATTTACATTCATTTTGAAGGACATGAGGACTCTCTAACATAACGGAGGAAACAGAATCATAACATGACTGGGCTTTTGACTGAGAAAATTTCGAACAGAAAGTTAAGAATTTATTTGATAGGATTCATCATCGCCGCCATCATCGTCATCATCGTCGTCGTTGTCACTAACCCCTGTATTTTCCTGTCTCAAGTCTTAGGACTCAGGGGACCAGTAACCTAGTTTCCATGGTGTACAAGTGACCAGAATCGGAACATTCCCCTCGAATGGGACACCAGTCAATTACAGGGTTACACATTTTGCAGCTGAGTAAAATGGAGCAATGTGAAATTGACCGTTTTTTGTTCAAGAACATAACGCACTAATTGGTCCAAGAATTGAAACCATGATCATGCAATAGTAAAGGAAAAACCCTAACCTCTGGGCCATGCATTTTTACTACAGGACTTACTTCATTGAGAAAAATTTATAAGGTAGTGAATGGGCAGATGTGTTAGGGTATCAGATTACTTGCCTAATGGGTATTTCTTCCTGCTCTCTGTGTTATGAGTTCAAATCATCCCAGAGGCACTCACACACATGCACCACTCCAGCTTTGCATATTTACTTTGCAATTAGTAAAGTTATACTTAATCATATTTCTTATTTCTTTATTGCCCACAAGGGGCTAAACATAGAGAGGACAAACAAGGACAGACAGAGGGATTAAGTCGATTACATCGACCCCCGTGCGTAACTGGTACTTAATTTATCGACCCCGAAAGGATGAAAGGTAAAGTCGACCTCAGCGGAATTTGAATTCAGAACGTAAAGACAGACAAAATACCGCTAAGCATTTCGTCCGGTGCCCTAATGTTTCTTAAATCATATTTCTGAAGACAATGACAAACTAAGGTAGAAACCTGTTTACAATTGTTACTCTGTAACTTTTATCTTTTACTTGTTTCAGTCATTAGACTGCGACCATGCTAGGGCACTGCCCTGGAGAATGTTTTAGTTGAAAGAATTAATCCCAGCACGTGATTAAAAA
>NC_069001.1:15415720-15417249 GCF_001194135.2 Octopus bimaculoides | reverse complement strand
AAAGGAAAGAAAAAGGTCAATAAATACTTGCCATTACATTTTTAGTCAACCGAATATGAACCATTTTGTTGCACAATGCGTCTCCATATTTCCTTTAACTTGAAAATACCCTCTTCCCAGAATTGAGGTGGTTTCATGGCAAATAAGTCGAAAGGTAAGCTACTATAAATTGGCACGAACTTTCCGGACAACCCAATAAGTAATATTCTATTTATTTATTTTTTTTACTATATTGCATGTTTAATGAATTAGTTATGTTGATACTGATTAACTAGTTGCATAAGCTTTTATAATTTGCAAAGTAAATGTTGACCTAAAAAGCTAATGTATTTAGTTTCAAGCAAGGTTACTGGAAGAACAAGAAACCAGCTGGCATATGGAGACAGGCTGAGACGTCAGATGACAACAGAACAGAGGCTATACTTCATGAATGGGGGTTATTGTTAATACCAGATATACTCAGCATAGCAGTATGCCCACAAGGTATACAGATATAAGCAAACAGGCTGACAGGTCAGGCAATTACGGAACAGAGGTTAACTCAGGGGTATAGTTAGAGTGGGTGTGCTACCTGGGTCAGCCTTTGAGTTTGTCCATTTCCCTAAATTCACCAGCTCTATACAGCAAACGTAAAAGTACTACCCTCCATAAACGCATCACCTGGGGTGGATAGCCTCCTTCTTCACTTTGTCTTATGTTGCTTTAGTGAAGAATAAGCACCATCTTGGTGATGGTGCAGTCCTATTTGTTTGTCTGTCTCTCCTCGTAAGCGTCACATCCTGATTGTTCCGTTAAATGACAGGTAGGAGGTTTTGAGAGAGAGAGTGTCTTATGTCTATTTGTGACTACTTAAAGCAATTAGCGAGAGCATGGTATGTGCTAACGAGTCAAGCTTGTTTATGAGTGACAGCTGTTGTTTTGATATCTTTTCAAAAACTTCAGCAAGCACACTTCAGGGGAAACCAAAATATTAACAAGACAGTTTATGATTCATGCTTCATGGGATACAAAGATATTGACAAAAAAAGTCCCAAATCAAGAAAATGCCATATACACTCATTCAATTCTGTAACTTTCTTGTCCTTCATTATCCTTCATATGTACGATCATGGTTGTGGGATTAAGAAGCTTCCTTCTCAGCAATGTGGTCTTGGATTCAGCCCCACCGTGTGGCACCTTGGGCAAATGTATTCTACTACAGCTTCAGACTGACCAATGCCTTGTGAATAGATTTGGTTGATGGACTCTGAAAGAAGCCCATTATAAATTCAAGAGGGTGTTGAGAAGTTCCTGGCTTTAAGGGTACTGTGAAAGGCCGGGGTTGGAGGGCCAACCTCCTGAGTTCTTTTACAGGGCTTAGAAAAACTGAAGGACAACTGCAATAAATGCGTGAATCTGAGAGGGGGATATGTTTTATCCAAAGCCAAGAACTTTTTAGCATCTCCTTGTGTATATATATATATATATATATATATATATATATATTATATATATATATTATATCATATTATATATATATTATATTAATA
>NC_069001.1:15409404-15415710 GCF_001194135.2 Octopus bimaculoides | reverse complement strand
TTGTGTATATATATATATATATATATATATATATATATATTATATATATATATTATATCATATTATATATATATTATATTAATATATATATATATATATATATATAATATATATATAATATATATATTATATTATATTATATTATATTATATTATATTATATTATATAGATATGTATACGTACGAAGATGTGCTGAAAAGTTACCGGCTTTAAAGGTATTGTGAAAGGCTTGGTTGAAGGGCCAACCTTCCGACTTCTTTTATAGGGCTTAGAGAGACTGAAGGACCGATGCAGTAAGTGTGTGAATCTGAGAGAAGAATATATTGAATAAAATCATAATTAACTGATCCTCTTGTATTTTCTTTTACTCAATGCTACGAATTTTTCAGCACTTCCTCATATGTGTGTGTGTGTTTTGGGGTTTTGTGTGTGTATGTTGTGTGTTGAGTGTGAGTATGCATGCACATGTGTGTGTTTGTTTTGTGTGTTTTATGTGTGTGTGTGTGCATGCGTGCATGTGTGTGTGTGTGTACTTTTGTCTAGACCAGGGTTCATATGGCCCTTGAGGGTCCATATATGATTTCATTGTTAGAATTTATCTGCAATAAATTGGTTATACTTCTACAATACACGAAATATTTTAACAATGTTTTTTTTTATACAATTCCTAATAATGTTTAATAATAGAAATATAACGGGATTGTTTAAATATCAAAGACTGGGAGAGTCTATCTGAGTAAAATAGGAATCAAAGGGACCCATAAGTAAAAAATGGTTGAGAAATACTTGCCCAGACCTTACATGATGGTTGTAAATGAGCAGCATTGTTATACAAGCAGGGTCGTTTGTTTCCAGTCTTTCGGAAACAAACAACTATGGCAAAATATGAACTTGCATGGAAACAAGTGAGGATTTGTGGTAAGAAGGGTATCCATCTGTAGAATATCTACGTCAACAAATTCTGTCAGTTGGCTAAAATGAATAACATGCTATGTGGTATTTTTATTATGTCCCTTTACATTCCCAATTCAAATCTTGCTGGGATTAGCCTTGTTTTTCATTCTTTCCAGGGTCAATAAAATCAAGTATCATCATTTCCCCCTCCTTCTCCTCATCATGATCACCACTGCTACTGCCACCTCCACCACCAGCACCATCACCACCATCTAATATTGATTTTCTGTGCTGGCGTGAGTTGGATGCTTAAAAAAAACCTAATAAACCAGAGAACTGTGCCAGGCTTCCTAATGCCAACTACTTTACAGAATGTCCTGCGTGCTTTTAGGTGGTTCTGGCACCAAATAATTCACAAGACCCCTAAACTTTGTGGGCAGTAGTTTTGAGGGAGTTGGCTTTGTACCATGTGACGAGAAGTCAAAGTATGATAGAGGGACAGGAACAGGTGTCTTGCTGTAGAAGAGATGTGTGGCTACCTCAGAAGAGAAGATGGTGGCTAAGGTTGCTGGAAGATGAATATAAAAGAAGTGGTAGAGAGGAATGGACACGGTGAATGGGTTAATGGGTTTATGAGAATATCAAAAGAGGGTGGCAGATGGATACAAATGAAGTTGGAGGGGGATGTAGTTGGGGAGTCCTTGTTCCTATGCTGGAAATGTATCTTTACCATCATGTTTCAGTGAAAGAGACCTCCAAAGAACTTATTCCAAAACAGACATCACTTCTAAAAAACAAGTGTTTTGAGTTTGTTGGAAAAGACCAAAGACTATGTGAAGAATTTTGGGCCACAGACTCTCCAAACTCATGCAAGGTAAGGGATTTTTGTGTTTCAACTTTAACTGTAATGATAAGATGGAGAGCTGGCAGAATCAGTAGCATGCTGGGTAAAATGCTTAATGGCATTTCATCCATCTTTAGGTGCTGAGTTCAAATCCCACCAAGGTCGACTTTGCCTTTCATTGTTTTAGGGTTAATAAAATAAGTACCAATTGAATACAGGGGTTGATGTAATTAACTTAACTCCTACCCCAAAATTGCTGCCCTTGTGCCAAAATTTGGCACCAATATTAATTGTAATTAATATTAGTGTGTGGTTTAGAAGATTGCTCCATAACAACATGGTTTTCAGTTTGGTTCCATTATGTATCATATTCAGCAAATATCTTCTTTGGTTGAGTTGAGTGAGTGGAATTTGCTTGATTGGAACTATGAGGAAGCCATGCTAATGGACCATTCCTTTTCTTGGATAGTAGACTTGAGTCTTTTGTTATTATATCTCTGTTGAAATACACTGCTTTTATTTCAATTAATTTTGGAAATAATGAAGAATTTATTGAGAAGTAATGTTTATCACCATCTGGGAATTTATTAGAATATCTGTCATTGTTAAGATGGTGTTTGGGCAATAAATTAACATGAAACTTTGCTGAGAGGTTTTAATTTAGATCACTTTAAAATAGGAAGTTTGGGTTGTAGAATGAGGGTTTAGTCTCTAGCAGACTGGTATCAAAAGGGTATCATTTCCCTTATCAACAGTTCTTCTGCTGGCTTTGCACATTTGAAGATGTGTAGAATAAGAGATTCCTTACTTGAAAACAATTAAGAGTTACTAATAGGAAAGGTATCTGACTATCAAACAAAACCTCAATAATATTGTTTTCTAATCCAGGCCAGCATGGAAAAACAGGCTAAAATTAATGGATATATGGATTATTTGTAGATCAGTTCTAATTTACTTAGTTGATAACTTAGTAATAAGTAATGATTCTTATCATTAAAAATCAAAATTTTTATTTACAAGTAGCCTAAATTAAAAAAGTGGAGGCGCGTGGTTTAGTGGTTAGGGCGTCAGCATTATGATCGTAAGATTGTGGTTTCGATTCCTGGACTGGGCGACACATTGTGTTCTTGAGCAAAACACTTCATTTCATGTTGCTCCAGTCCACTCAGCTGGCAAAAATGAGTAACGCTGTGATGGGCTGGCATCCCATCCAGCTGGGGAACACATACACCATTGAAACCGGGAAACCGGGCCCATGAGCCTGGCTAGGCTTTAAAAGGGCAGATTTATTATTATTTTAAATTTAAAAAAAAATAGTAGCAAGCTAACTAAGGAGTGGTAAGAAGTAGTGTAATCAGTTACCTCTAGACCAATCTGGCAATCATGGCCATGATTAAACTTCCTGTTTCTAAATCTTGTTTTCTTTTTATTAAAATCAAGCTTTCTCAGAGGCAATTATATAACTTTATACTGTCATTCGAAATAACCTACAAGCTAGAATGCTTTCATAATGCACAAGTTAGCTGTTTAGTTAAGATATATCTCCCTTAAACAATGATGTATTAATCCTGTCTTTATTGAATGAAATGAATTATATTGTCAATGTTTTCTATTCATTCCAGGAGCCTATGGGCAGTCCACTAATCTGTTTGAAAAACAAAAACAGTCAGCAGGTGCTAGTCGGGTTTGCTTCAGCTGCTGGTTGTTACAAAGGGTTTACAGTGTATGTCAATGTTGCCTTCCATCAGAAATGGTTGAATCTGTTCTCCAATGAGTTAAAGGTAAGATTAAATAAACATTTGTCACAGTTGCTGCTGCCTCTACTGCTTCTGGTTCAACTTTCAGATCAGGTCTTTGAACTCTCATAAAGTAGGATGGCATCATATAACTGCCACATCTTATGACATGGTGTGATGTGAGTGAATAAAAATTGTGACTTCTTGAGATGATGTAACAGTAATTTACATTTCATGACTCAACATGGACAAAGTCTGTAGATGCTGACACAGGATGGGCGTGACAGGAATGGCTTTCATTCAAGCTCTGCTTGATCAAAGCTAGTCTGAAACTAAAGATAATATTACAGCTGTGAAGAGAAGGGCCAATAGTTGGGCTACTGTCCTAGCTATGTTGGGTTAACATAGGCAGTGTATTTTAACAGATATGGTTAATTCTACCATCCAAGAACAGGAGCAGTTCCTTGGCATGATTTCCACATAGTTACCATCCATGTGAATGGAATTTGGTAGAGGGTAACTATTAACTATATAGGAATCATGCCAAGGAACTGTTCCTGTTCTTGGATGGTAGAATTAACCATTTCTGTTAAAATTCACTCCCTATATTTTAATTAATTTTGAAAATAATGAAGAATTTATTAAAATAACTTTGTCATTTATACAGCCAACACAGGAGTGGCTGTGTGGTAAGTAGCTTGCTTACCAACCACATGGTTCTGGGTTCAGTCCCACTGCATGGCACCTTGGGCAAGTGTCTTCTACTATAGCCTCGGGCCGACCAAAGCCTTGTGAGTGGATTTGGTAGACGGAAACTGAAAGAGGCCCGTCGTATATATGTATGTATATATATGTATGTGTGTGTATATGTTTGTGTGTCTGTGTTTGTCCCCCCAACATCACTTGACAACCGATGGTGGTGTGTCTACGTCCCCGTAACTTAGCGGTTTGGCAAAAGTGACCGATAGAATAAGTACTAGGCTTCCAAAGAATAAGTTCTGGGGTCAATTTGTTTGACTAAAAGTGATGCTCCAGCATGGCCGCAGTGAAATAACTGAAACAAGTAAAAGAGAATAAAGAGAGAGAGAGAGAGAGCTGATGATCTGAACATAAATTAACATTAAATTTTAAGCTTACAGCCATATCATGCTGAATGCACTGGTTCTTGTCCAATCACCAAAGTTAAGCAACATCAAGCTTAGTGAGTGTTTTGATGAGTGACTGCTTGGGAAACCTAGGTATGGTAAGCATTAAAAAAAAAACACATTAAATTTTAATGGAAGGCTTTGATGTAGATCTCTTTAATCCTTTTCTTACCATATTTCTATTGAAATGCACTGCCTTTGTTTCAATTAATTTTGAAAATTATGGAGAATATATTAAAATAAACTTGCCATTATTAAGCTGGTATTTGTAATATAAATTAACATGAAATTTTAATGGGAAGGTTTAATTTAAATCACTTAAAAATAAGAACTTATATCATGGAACAAAAGGTAGTCTCAAGCAGGCTGGTATCAAAAGAGTATCATTTCCCCTGTCAACACATATTCTACAAGGGCCAACCAGGTTGTGGGATTAAGAAACTTCCTTCTCAGCCATGTTGTCTTGGGTTCAACCCCACTGTGTGGCACCTTGGGCAAATGTGTTCTACTACAGCTTCAGGCTAACCAATGCCTTGTGAATAGATTTGGTTGATGGAATCTGAAAGAGGCCCATTATAAATTCAAGGGGGTGTTGAGAAGTTTCTGGCTTTAAGGGTACCGATAAAGGCTGGGGCTGGAGGGCCAACCTCCTGAGTTCTTTTACAGGGCATAGAAAAACTGAAGGATAACTGCAATAAATGTGTGAATCTGAGAGGGGAATATGTACCTGGTGTACTAACACTGTTGCAATACAAGTAATGTTGATGATGTGGTTTAACCAGAAGAGATCCTTGCTGATAATGATTCCTCACCCTCAACATTTGACGCAGAGCAATTTTGAGGGCTCTAGTTGCATGTAAGGGGATGTTTCTTCATACGAGTATTGTTTGTGTTTTCTTGCTATTAAAAGACACAATATTGGTGTGCCTCTACTGCAAGGTGCCTTTGATGTCGCTGTTCATAGAATTAGTATGGGTTTGATGTGTGGAGTGTTGAGAGTCTACATTTTGTGTAGGTAACACAATGATTGGGAAGGTTTGGGGAAATGAAGGATGAGCTATTTTAGCTAATTAAAAGTACATCACTAATAACCCTAGTTTTTGTGTGATTCTACATGGCTAAAATGATTCTTCCATTCTGTAATTTTTATACATACAAACATACATACATACATGCATACAAAATTATATGTGTGTGTCTGTGTGTTTCATTGTCATCATCATTGTGACACACACAAACACACACATATATAAGCAAATTTATGTATGTATATAAGTATGTGTGTGTGTATATATATGTATATATATGTATGTATAGATATAAATATCTATACATACATATATATGTGTGTGTTTATATATATATATTTATAAATATAATGGATAATAAAACGAATGGTTTACACCTGGTAGCTTACAACTGAGTTCATTATCAAAGAAAACTTAGTGTAAGATTAACATAAGCTCAATGTAGTTGTCAGGTGTCTGCTCGAAATGAGGAGTAGATAGACAGCCAACAACTGATGAAGGGTCGTTTTTTTTGTTACTTGTCCTGTTTTCCATTTTTTTCTCTTGTTGTTTGCATATTGAACTAATTTGTTTTTGTATTTCATGTTGTTTACTGTTGGTGATATCCTGTTCCCATATATGAATATATATATATATATATATATATATATATATATATA
>NC_069001.1:15402474-15408919 GCF_001194135.2 Octopus bimaculoides | reverse complement strand
ATATATGGGAGAATATATGAAAAAACAACAACAGACGAGGACAGGTGGTGTAAATAACAAAAGGATGTATTAGTATGATGCTTGGGAATACGGAAAGTCTTTGACGTTTCGAGCTACGCTCTTCAACAGAAAGATTACGGAGACAAGGAGAAAAACACGGAGAAAAAAAATTGAATAGTGTCCAGTCAACGGTCAACGGTCAATCAAAGTAATGGCTGACCGGAAGTTAGAAATTTTACATATATATATATACATGTGATAATTATATGTATATGCTTGTGTGCATGCTAATTACTGTTGATTTACCAAGAACTGATTAATATACTACATACATATGTATATATGTGTGTGTACATGCACGCGTATACTATATTACTATACATACACATGCATACATACTTGTATGCCTGTATCTATATATCTGTACATATGTACATTGTATTTTAGGAGGAGAGAAGAGAAACAAGAGCCTGTGTATACTGAACATTATAATTATATAAACTGTGATGCGTGGAATGGGGTGGGGTTATATAGACAAAATAATGTTTATACAACCGCTTTATAAACACCAGTTATTTATAGTAAAGATTCCATGGACCAGTAAGAAATTGGGTAAAGGTGTATAACTAGTATTCATTTAACTTACTGAGACCATTTGCACACAGTATATACGCCCCCCCCCACTGAGCTGATACTGAGTACAAATTGAATTAACACTAAATATAAATTATATTTAGGCAGAGCACAGATTGAATATTGATCACAGTTGCATTGAGCTTATGTTAACCTTACACTAAGTTTTCTTTGATAATGAACTCAGCTGTCAATCATTGAGTATATGCTGAGCTTACCCTCATTTTACACTGAGCATACTCTGATGCTTATTCTGAGGATTAGTTAAGCTTACACTGAACAGTCACTGAGCTTACTTGAAGCTCATGTTGATCTTACACTGAACTTTGGTAACAGGCTGATAACACACTCAACCTAGCTCAAGCTCAGTCTGAGTTTAGATTGAGTTTACTTTGAGAGTAGCAATCAATCATTGAGTATATACACTGAGCAATTAGGGAACATACATTGAGATTACACTGAGTTTACTTTGAGAATAGTCTGAGCAATTACTTATTGAATATATGTTGAGCTTAAACTGAGCTAGATATGAAATTACAGTGAGAATTAAGTGAACTTACACTGAACCTACTATGAGAATAAGATGAGATTACACTAAATAAATACTGAGCTTACACTCATCTAACATTGAGCTTTCTCAGAATTTACACTGACAATTAAATGAGTTTTTACTGAACATTCACTTTGCTTGCCTTGATTTTACCCTGAGCTTGCACTGAACTTATTTTGAGAGCAGGCCGAGCTTATGCAGGCTAACACTGAGCAGTCACTGAGTGTACACTTGTATTGCACTGAGCTTCTTCTCAGCTAACAAGGAAAATATACCTGTTTACCTGTTTCAGTCATTTGACTGTGGCCATGCTGGAGCACCGCCTTTATAGTCGAGCGAATCGACCCCAGGACTCATTCTTTGTAAGCCTAGTACTTATTCTATCGGTTTCTTTTGCCGAACTGCTAAGTTACGGGGATGTAAACACACCAGCATCGGTTGTCAAGCGATGTTGGGGAGACAAACACAGATACACAAACATATACACACACATACATATATACATATATATATATATATATACATATATACGACGGGATTCTTTCAGTTTCCATCTACCAAATCCACTGACAAGGCTTTGGTCAGCCCGAGGCTATAGTAGAAGACACTTGCCCAAAGTGCCACACAGTGGGACTGAACCCGGAACCATGTGGTTCGTAAGCAAGCTACATACCACACAGCCACTCCTACGTCTGTTCAGGATTCATTGAGCATATACAGAATATTTGCACAACTTTTACTGAATTTAAACTGAGCTTACCATGAGTTTATAACAAACATATTTTCAGCTTACTTTGAGAATAGACTGAGCTTAAAGCGAGTTTTCATGGAACTTACACTGAAGAATCATTGAATGTACATTGAACTTACATTTATATTGCTATGAGCTTCCTTTGAGTTTACTATGAGAATACAATGGGAACATACTGAGCTTATCCTGAACTTATGAATTTCTATTAAGCCTAGATTGGCCTTACATGGTGCAAAAACTGGGTATACACTGAGCTTACACTCATCTTCCACTGAGCATATTCTGTGCTTTTGCCCAGAATTAACTTTCATATACATATAACCCCTGCTGAGCTGATATTGAGTACAGATTGAGTTTACACTAAGTATAAATTATATCTATGCTGAATATATATTGAACACTGACCAGAGTTACATTGCTTATGTTAACCTTACTCAGAGTTTACTTTGAAAATAGACTGAGTTATTAATTATTGAGTATATATTGATCCAACACTCATTTTACACTGAGCTTACATTGAGTTTAAACTGAGATTAGCATGAGATTACCTTGGGCTTGTAATAAGCATTAGACTCTGCTTATACTGAGTTTATTCTGAGTTTGGTCCGGTCTTGCACTGGACTTATTCTGAGCTTACATTCTTGTCAATTCTTTTTCGCAATTAGTTTAGTTTGTGAGGTACCTCAGTTATTTTAGTAAAAGTAATTAAAGCATTGTGTGTTTAGCAGAGCAATTAATAAATAATTATGATAAACGAAGAAAGAGAAAAGTAATTTCATATTCAAATATATCTAACAATAAGACCCATGAAAATAGAATTAGGTTTATAAATAACAAAAAAGAAATGAAATAAAATTTCATTTTAATTTCACTGCTGAAATTGTTTGTGTTAATTATCAGTAAATTATCTGTAAATTATCTATTAATTATTTCACACATCTGTTTTATTTATGTTATGTTTATTTTTGAAGTCTCATATCTTTTGCTTGTGTCTCGCATTTGTTACTTGACTGTTTGTCATACCACATAGTTGCCTCTCGCGTCACTCACCCTGGCCATCACCCCCCCCCCTTAGCTCATGATACAATATCTACTGCTCAGTTGTCATTTATATATTGTTTTATCTTTTACTTGTTTTAATCATTGGACAGTGGTCATGCTGGGGCACTGCCATGTTTATGTTACATGTTTGTTTTTTACTTCCTATATCTGTTCCTATTCTCCATCTGTTTCTCATGTCACAGAGTGTCACCCATGTTACACATCTATTGTTCATGTCACTCGTTTACAGTTCATGTCATACATCTGTTTTTCAGGTCACAAAGTTTTTACCCATGTCCCGCATCTGATTTTCATGTCACACCTCTTCTGATCCTGTTACACATCTCTTTGTCATGTAACAAAGTTCATTACCCATGTTACACATCTGTTATTCATGTCACTCACCTACTGTTCATGTCACACATCTGTTTCTTATGGCAATGAGTTGCTTCACATGTCACACTTCTGCTTGTTCGTGTCACACATCTGTTAATCATGTCACACATTTCTTTGTCATATACCAGCATTTTTACCCATGCCACACATCTGTTGCTCCTGACACACATCTGTTGCTCCTGTTACACATCTGTTGCTCCTGTTACACATCTGTTGCTCCTGTTACACATCTGTTGCTCCTGTTACATATCTGTTGCTCCTGTTACGCATCTGTTTCTCATAAACCAACCAACACCAGATGTCAAACGGTGGTGGGAGGACAAACATAAGCATAAACACATACACATGCACAATGAGTTTCTGCACAGTTTCCACAAACTGTATTCACTCACAAGACATTGGTCAGCCTGGGGCTTTAGTTGAAGATACTTGCCCAAGGTATTGAATCCAAAACCATGAATCCAAAACCATGAATCCCAAACCATGTGACCACAAGACAAACCTCTTAACCACACAGCTATGCCTGTATCTATTGCATCTATTTCTCATTATTCAAATATATAATTATGGTTTTTCTTCTCTTTCTTTGCCAGGAGCACCAGAGTATTCCAAGTAAAATCAGTAATATATTGGCTCAGTGAAGAACCTTATGTTGCAAATAATGACAGCTGTGATTCCTGATTTCCTTATGAAATAAAACAAGTTGTTCTTTGAAATTGTTTCAAAATGAATTGTTATGTATTGAAAAAAATGTATTTACATTCTTACTTAGCTCACAGTGAGGCTTTCTAATATTTAAAAAATAATAATTTTCTATAGGCGCATGAGTGGCTGTGTGGTAAGTAGCTTGCTCACCAACCACATGGTTCCGGGTTCAGTCCCACTGCATGGCATCTTGGGCAAGTGTCTTCTACTATAGCCTCGGGCCGACCAAAGCCTTGTGAGTGGATTTGGTAGACGGAAACTGAAAGAAGCCTGTCGTATATATGTATATATATATGCGTGTGTGTTTGTGTGTGTATATGTTTGTGTGTCTGTGTTTGTCCCCCTAGCATTGCTTGACAACCGATGCTGGTGTGTTTATGTCCCCCATCACTTAGCGGTTCAGCAAAAGAGACTGATAGAATAAGTACTAGGCTTACAAAGAATAAGTCCTGGGGTCAATTTGCTCGACTAAAGGCGGTGCTCCAGCATGGCCGCAGTCAAATGACTGAAACAAGTAAAAATGTAAAAGAGTATATATTGAAGCATACACACAGCACACAGTCCAAAAGGAAGGGAAACATTAAACATGAACTTGGTTTAATACCACATCCAACTTATCATTTATCCACTACCTCTTCATACAGCCATCTTTCTGTTTCAACGAGCAATTGTGTAAGCAACCATTTTAAGGGTGATATCATAACTTTGTCTGCTTTTTCTCTTTCTCTTCTCCCCTTTCAGTTCTCCTACCCCACCTTATTTTAAATGCATAATTTATTGCTTGTGCCAATTGCTGGAATTATCAACACAAGAGTGATGAAAGACAGGATGTCCTGGCAGCATTCTTCATTGAGAAACAGTGAAATACCAAATTTGGTAACACAAAACCATAGAAATGAGATTAAATAAGGGACAATATCACCATTGTGGCCAGACAATAACCATGGTTACGAGAATAGGAAGGGACAGTGGCTGATGGGGTCAGGTGGGGGAGCAGACTGTTGAGTGGCAAATGGGTGGATGTGTGGATAGAGGGATGGATGGATGGATAGGTGAATGGGTGGATGGATGAATGGATGAGTGGATGGATAGATACATGGACAGATGGATAGATAGAGGGATGGATGGGTAGATGGATGGATTGAGGAGAAAGAGGAAGGGATGGGTAGATAGCTGGGTAGGTGAATGGGTTGGTGGATGGAGGGAGGAAAGAATGAATGGATGGATAGATGGATCATATTCATTAATTTACAGCTGTTTCAGCTAGGAGAAGCATTGTATTCAGAGGTAAGTGCTTGTGTGTGTGTGTGTGTGTGTGTGTGTGTGTGTGTGTGCGTGTGTGTGTGTGCGTGTGTGTGTGTGTGCGTGTGTGTGTGTGCACAAGTGTATCTTTGTGTGTGTGTTTATCCCCCACAACTGCTTGACAACTGGTGTTAGTGTAGTTACATCCCTGTAACTTAGTGGTTTGGCAAAAGACACCAATAGAATAAATACCAGGCTTTAAAAAGAAAAATATACTGGGGTAAGTTCATTTGACCAAAAGTTATTTTAGGCACTGCTCCAGTATGGTCCCAGTCTAAACGACTGAAACAAATAAAAGATGACAGAAAGAGATGTTGTTCTTGTTCACTTCTGGAGCAAATTCATTTTGCCCAGCTTTGACATATACTGTGCTTTTTAACACTATACATCTCTAACGTGATCTCCGTAAGATGAAATACTGAAGCTACAAGCATTTAACAACTCATATACATTATGTGGTTAATATTTTTGCATTATTAAGGCGGTGAGCTGGTAGAATCGTTAACACACTGGCCGAAATGCTTAGTGGTATTTCATCTGCCATTACGTTCTGAATTCAAATTTTGCTGAGGTCGACTTCGCCTTTCATCTTTTCGGGGTTGATTAAACAAGTACCAGTTATGCACTGGGATCGATGTAATTGGCTTAATCCCTTTGTCTGTCCTTGTTTGTCCCCTCTATGTTTAGCTCCCTGTGGGCAATAAAGAAATCAATATTTTTGCATTATTGTACTGCTTCTAACACAAAAGGATTTTGTTTCACTATCATCATCATCATCATCATCATCATCATCATCATCGTTTAATGTCCACCTTTCATGCTAGCCTGGGTTGGATGGTTTGACAGGAGTTGCCAGGCAGAAGACTGCATCAAGCTTCTGTGTCTGTTTTGGCAAGGATTTTGTGACTGGATACCTTTCCTAACACTGACCACCCAGCAGTGTGGACTGAGGGCTTTTTATATGGCACAAGCCCAAGAGAGGTTAGTTTTAGCATGATTTTTACAGCTGGATGCCCTTCCAAATGCCAACCACTTTACAGTGTGGACTGGATGCTTTTTCACGTGGC
>NC_069001.1:15400555-15402426 GCF_001194135.2 Octopus bimaculoides | reverse complement strand
CATTAGTCTACAGCCATGTTGGGGCACTGAGCTGATGAGTTTTAGCTGAATGAATCGACCCCAGGACTTATTTTTAAAACCTACTACTTATTCTTTAAGTTCTTTTTGCCAAACTTCTAAGTTACAGGGTTGTAAACAAACTAACACCAGTTGTGAAGCAGTGGAGTGGGACAAACACAAAGACACATATGCATAAGTATGAGGTGTTTAGTAACAAACCATCGTAAGTGCCACAACTTAAAAACGGAGAAAAATGCAAAGTTTTGCGACTTTCAGAATGCTATATCTCAGCAAGGAATGAAGTTAGGAAGCTGGTTTTGGTCTTAAAATGACTGTGAAGACTTCCTCTTATCATTTCACCTCTGTAAAATTATTTATGTATGTATCTATCTGAAAGATGAAACAATGACTGCGTCTTTCTCATTTTGTAGAATATACCGGTATTACGAAACAGTGGATCACATTGCATATTTTAGCCATAATACCAAGAAAAAACATACAGTTTTTAAGTTGTGGCACTTACGATGGTTTGTTACTAAACACCTCATATCTATGCATATGTGTCTTTGTGTTTGTCCCACTCCACTGCTTCACAACTGGTGTTAGTTTGTTTACAACCCTGTAACTTAGAAGTTTGGCAAAAAGAACAAGTAAAAGAAGTAAGTAAGACAAGATAGTAAGATAATAGCCCATTATCGCTACAATGGTAAGGAGGAATTTTGGAAAATAAGCCATAACATATTGCAAAATAATACAGGGATCCCACCGAAGTTATTGATTGTGTGTGTTTACAATGGTGTGTTACTATACTCTCTGGTCTTAGTTTGAGTGAGCAAGCATCGTGTCAATAGTGTCGAGGTATAACTTTTTTCAGCTGGATTTTTGACCTTATTGTAAGCCTCACCAGTTCTTCCTCCCAACTTTTTCAGATTCTAGACATTGAGACAAAAAAAAAATGATATACTAACCTCGAAAATGGCTGGGGTGGCGCTTATGACACTCTGTTATTAAATGCCTCATATATATGTACATACATAACTGAGGGGCTTTTTGTCTTGCAAATTACTTGATCACCCCGTTGGTGCTGGTACCAGGTAAAAAGCATCCTGTACACTCTGTAAAGTGGTTGGCATCAGGAAAGGCATCCAGCTGTAGAAACCATGCCAAAACAGACAATGGAGCCTGGTGTAGACCCCCCCACCACCACCGCCCGCTTTACCAGTTCCTGTCATTCTGTCTTACTGCCCAATCTGTGCCAGCATGGAAAAGAGACTTTAAAAGTTGATGATAATGATGATGATGTATGTATACACACACACACACACACACACACACACACACACATACACACACATACACACACAGACATACACACACAGACACACACAGACACCCACACACATACACACACATACTGGGGAAATGAAAAAACACCCAATGCACACTGTAAAGTGATTGGCACAAGGAAGAGCATTTGGCCATAGAAACCATGCTAAAGTAGACACTGGAGTATGGTGCAGTTCTTGCACCCATGGGATCCTGTCAAACTGTCCAACCTCTGCCAGTATGGACATGTTGATGATCTTGATGATGATGAATAGTGATTAATAATGATTGAACTGTCATGGGAATTATAAGACAAAACTAATATTTAGCTATGGAACAGGGTAGCCATGGCAAGAATGTCTTCTCAATAAGGACTAAACTATAACAGCCTCTGCAGAACCATTACTCTTTTACTCTCTCTCTTTTGCCGAACCGCTAAGTTACGGGGATGTAAACACACCAGCATCGATTGTCAAGTGATGTTGGGGGGACAAACACAGACACACAAACATATACACACACACACATACATATATATATATATA
>NC_069001.1:15397973-15398677 GCF_001194135.2 Octopus bimaculoides | reverse complement strand
GTGAAACTACCTATCGTCTCTTCTACCTATCGCCATTAGATACAAAACTGCTATCGCCATTCTTCTCATTTAAATATAAACAAACGCGAACATAGTGGAAAACATTAACTCTTGTCATCACGTGACTGATTATTATTTGAAGCGGCAACTTCTTCGAACCGTTCCCGCCAGAACGCAAACTGACCAATCACAGCCCCTAATAAGGTCACGTGATAGAGTATTAAACTGAAGCCATCGGGAGCCTATAGTTTGTTATAAATAGCTTTAACTCGGCAGCCAAATTTGTCTCGGTCTAGTTTCTCTATAGAGACTGTTCCGTGTACAACACGACAGGAGCAGCAACAATTAGCCAGCGACCACTTCAACAGCTTCGTCCAGCCAACGATGACCACCGCCGTCGCCACATCAGCAACAAGAGTCTACGACTACTATCCAGCATCATCGTCATGACCAACACGATTACTACCAAGCAGCCTCTACACCACCAGCATCAACACGACTTACTATGTACACCAAACCACCGCAGCACATCTCTCTCTTCGATTCTGTTAGGTGACTTAGCTTCACCACATAATAAACAGACAAGAGATCTCAGCCTGCGATAAACGTCTGTCCTCAAGGCCCTGGCATCGAAGCCAAAACACAACTAGTGACAACTAGTGATAAGCTCTGCCAAACGACGAACGACGAACATCTGTATAACA
>NC_069001.1:15394991-15397496 GCF_001194135.2 Octopus bimaculoides | reverse complement strand
TATATATATATATATGTGTATGTATGTGTATATGTTTGTGTCTGTGTTTGTTCCCCAACATCGCTTGACAACTGATGGTGGTGTGTTTATGTTCCTGTAACTTAGCAGTTCGGCAAAAGAGATCGATAGAATAAGTACTAGGCTTACAAAGAATAAGTGTTGGGGTCGATTTGCTCGACTAAAAGGCAGTGCTCCAGCATGGCCGCAGTCAAATGACTGAAACAAGTAAAGAGTATATGATGTGTCCTAACAGAAAGTGCAAGGAATATTAGTACAGCATATAGGGATTGGACAATAAGCACAGTGTCAACGGTGGTTCCATAAATTCCAAGCCGGAAACTACAGCCTGGTATATGAGCCACATCCTGGAAGATTTGTAGAGCTTGATAAGCTCTGAGGTCAATTTGTTCAACCAATCCTTCAAAGCAGTGCCCCAGAATGTCCACAGTGCAGAGACTGACAAAAGTAAAAGAATATATATTGATATTTCATTGTGTGTGCCACTTCAAACCACAAATATTGACATGAAATAGTCATGAAAATCCTGTTTGCACAGCTGTTGATACAATAATCACATCATAAAGCTAGCATTATCAAAGATTTCTTAAATATATAATCATCTGGAACAAAATATAACAGCAAAAATAAATGAAGATAACTAAAAGCTATAAAGATTTGTGGATTTTTTGTAGTTTTTTAAAGTTACAATATATCTTTTAAACAAGGAACAAGACATGGATCTGAGCCATTTAAAAAGATGGTAATTCCAAATGTCCTAGGCAAGACTGTAAACTGCATCTGATGGTAGGGCCTGGTTCAGGAGTTTCAGGTTTTGAGGTGTGTGTGACCATCTCTTAGCAACTATTATTCGTAGGTGTACTCTGATTCAGAGTAGTAGCACCCAGTAGGGTCCCAGCTATAAGTTAATTACCATGTCACAGATTTGCTTCTGGAAAAAGGTCCGCTCAGAGACACCCCAACAGACTCAGGATAGAGGAGGCCCTTCAGGTCTTTAGCTAACCATCTATTCAAATCCTGCATCCTGATAAGTACTGGGTTCATGTCACATTGTGCACCTGACCAAAACAAGGTTGAAGAAGGAAAGAGTAGTAATAGCTCTACACAAAACAAACCCACTATAATAATTGTTCAGCAACCAAAGACATCAGTACCAAGGTGTCTCTTGCTGAACCTTTGTGCATTGAAATGATGAGAGAGTCCACCACACCAGTTTCAAATAAGAACTGGCTTGGATTGGGATTAGTCAACCAGGATCTTTAGTAGAAGACGTTTGTTTAAGGTACCATGCAATGGGACTGATCCTGAAACCAAATGGTTATGAAGCAAACTTCTTAACAACACAGCCATGTCTGTGTCTCTAGACAGGAATTGTTTTTACTGCATTTAAAATTAGTTTTACATAGGGGTAGGCATGGCTCTGTGGTAAGAAGTTTGCTTCCCAACAACATGGTTCTGGATTCAGTCCCATTGTGTGGTACCTTGGACAAGTGTCTTCTGCTATAGCCTTGGGCTGACCAAACCCTTGTGAATGGATTTGGTAGTCAAAAACTAGAAGATCATCATATATATCTGTGTGTGTGCTTCTTTCAGTTTCCGTCTACCAAATCCACTCACAAGGCTTTGGTTGGCCTGAGGCTATAGTAGAAGACACTTGCCCAAGGTGCCACGCAGTGGGACTGAACCCGGAACCATGTGGTTCGTGAGCAAGCTACTTACCACACAGCCAACACTAGTTGTGAAAGAGTGGTGGGGGATGAACACATACACACACACACACATGCAATGAGCTTTTTTTAGTTTCCATCTACCAAATCCACTCAGAGGACTTTGGTTGACCTGGTGCTATAGTAGAAGACACTTGCCCAAAGCATCACACAGTACAGCTGGACCCAAGACCACATGGTAGGGAAGCAAGCTTCTTAATTACTCAACCACATCTGATAACAACAGCCTGATAAAGCCATGGTGGTCACTTTTGGAATGCCTTTGATCAGACACAACAGCAACTACGTCAACAAAGTTTTAGGTTAATCACTCTGAATACTCATCTGTTTAGTTCTTTATGAAGGCCCCCCCCCCGACAAACTTTAAGGGGTGGGGGATAAAAAAATAAAAGAATTGTGACATTCAAAAGAGTTTGCATTCCAAAGCAATCTGATACAGTGCTGACATTATTATTATTATTATTATTATTATTATTATTATTATTATTATTTTTGTTGTTGTTGTTGACACATCTCATTCTAGACAGACTGACATTAATGTAAGTAATGATCGGCATTTTAAGGCAGCCTGACATTACACTGATGTAGACAACAATCAGCATTCTATACATCATCGTCTTTGTCAGCCTCCTCCTCCTCCTCCTCCTCATCATCATCATCATCGTCGTCATCATCATCATCATCATCATCATCATCATCATCATCATCATCACCATCACCATCACTACCACCATCACCATCACCACTACCACCCCACCCC
>NC_069001.1:15392929-15394970 GCF_001194135.2 Octopus bimaculoides | reverse complement strand
CAAACCCCCCACTACCACCACCACATAGTTTCTCATTACTTTTTGATATGCTGAGGCATGGCTGAGTAGTCAAGAAACTTGCTTCTCAACTATGTGGTCTTGGGTTCAGTCCCACTGTGTGACACCTTGGGCTAGTGTCTTTTATTATATCACTCGAGTAGACCATTAAGTAGATTTAGTAGATGGAAACTCAAAGAAGCTCTATGTATGTATGTACATATGTACATATGTATGTATGCATGTATGTATGTATGTATGTATGTATGTATGTATGTATGTATGTATGTATGTATATAGGTGACTCATTGCCTATATTACCAGATGCTATGTGCTACCCAGAATCTTATAGTTTACTGGAAATAAAATTAAAGTTTGGAGGTGAAAAAAGACCAAAACAAATAAAACACATTCTATGCAACTGGGTTGGTTTGTGCACATGTTTTTCTTTAACTAGCCTGTAAATGGGGAAGACCCACATTTCCAAAATGAATTTTCTGTCATGAGGGCATTGGCTGAAAATTTCACTTTTGGACAAGAAGGCATCCAGATCATGTGAATTTTTTATATCATTGTCCTCTTAGCCAAGCAAAGTTTGCACTGACTGCTTTTGTTACGGTAAGGCCCAGATTGTCCAGTAGCTTCCAGTTAATTCTGTACTTTTACCTTCAATAGTGAAGAAGCTATGTGCTTCTGATCAGTAGGTCTGATGAGTTATCTACATTGCCAAATGCAATAGTAGATGTGAAACCAATGGTAACTTTCTGACTGATTAAATGTCATAACTAAGGACATACTACTCAACTACATAAAATATGTTGCAGCCAGTTTTTCAAGCTGAGAGGATGTAAACTCTTATATTTTTCTCCTTTTCTTCTCCTAATGAAATGAATCAAAAATATATCATATAATGCTATAATATAGTTTAATGTAATATAATTTCACAAGTCAAGTGAGTTGGCAGAATCATTAGCACACCAAGCAAAATGCCTAGCAGCATTTCATGTCTTGCATTCTGAGTTCAAATTCTGCTGAGGTCAACTCTGCTTTTCATCATTTTGGAGTAGATAAAATAAGTACTAGTGAACTGGGGTTAATGTAATCAACTTTTTCCTTCTACCAAAATTGCAGACCTGGTGCCAAAATTTGAAACCAATATAATATAATTAAACATAATTTATTATAATTTATTTAAAGTTCCAGAGTTAGATGCAGAAACCAAAAACACAAAAATCTGGGCCACCAGGCATTAGTCATTACTCATTAATCTAGATAAATCTGTGATTTCCATGGTGCAAATATCTGATTAATGGTGTAGACCCCCATCCCCAACTTCCACTTCCGCCATCACTGAAATTCCATTACATAATCAAAAGAAATATTTCCCCATAATATCAACGAAGCATTAATTAATTAATGAAAACATCTTTAACTATACACCCAGTTCTGGGTGCAG
Source organism: Octopus bimaculoides (assembly GCF_001194135.2). NCBI lineage: Eukaryota > Metazoa > Mollusca > Cephalopoda > Octopoda > Octopodidae > Octopus > Octopus bimaculoides. The sequence continues at coordinate 15,393,517 of NC_069001.1, read as the reverse complement.
GCCTAGGTGGATAGTTAAGAAACCAACTTTGTGGCATATAGCCTCTGGGTTCAATTCTACTGAGTGGCACTTTGGGTAAGTGACTTCCAGAAATGTTTTATCATGACACCCAGTCTTTCCTCCCCACAGTATCATCCCACCAGAATTCCATTCCCACTCATATCTTTCCTGCAGGTGTTGACTTACAAGGGTTCAAGAGGAACATTAATGGCATCAGTTCCACCAGTCTTGGAAGGTCTGCGAAGGACATGGGTGCTGCTCCTTCTGTCCAGACCCAGCAAATTAAATAGTAAAAGCTGAAGAAATCCATGAACTAGATGTGGGGATGCAAAGTGACATTGTTGAAGGATGGTACATCACAACCACCACCACCACCATCACAATCACCATGAAATACCACCACCATAACCATCATCACCATTACCATGACTATGACCACCACCATCATAACCACCATCTCTACTACCACCACTGCCAACACCACCACCAATAACCACCACCACGAACCACCACCACCACCACTAACCACTACCACTAACCATCACCACCACCACCACCACCACCACTACAAACCACCACCACCACCAC
>NC_069001.1:15387731-15391531 GCF_001194135.2 Octopus bimaculoides | reverse complement strand
ACCACCACTAACCACCACCACCACCACCACTAACCACCACTAACCACCACCACCACCACTAACCACCACCGCCACCACCACCAGCAGCAGCACCACCACCACCACCTCCAACAACAACAACAACAACCCTGGATATTACTGTTTTGATTCCTAGGACTAATGGAACCGGTTTACCTGATTTCTATGGTACATATATAAATGACCAAGATCACAAAATTCCCTCTGAATGGGACACCAGTCCATTGTGGGGTTGCTGAGTGGACTGGAGAAATGGGAAATGAAGTGTTTTGCGCAAGGACACAATACAATGCCCAGTCCAGGAATTGAAACCATGTTCTTGCAATCATGAGTGCAACACCCTAACCACTAAGCCACACATATTCACTCATGCTACATAGCAAACACTGATTAAATTATTTCAATGGGAGGTGACTTTCCAGACAGTGAAATTCTAAATATTCCAATGAGTATTTTTCATTATTTTCGTTAAGATTTACACAAGATTTTCTAGGGTTTGTTATCTCATTATATAGTAACGACAAAAATGCAAATGAGAAGAGAATTTGCAAACTTTTGGCAAAATTTCAAATAATTAAATGTTTCAATTCTTAAATGATTCATCAAACATGTTAATATCATTTGTCTTACTGGAAAGCAGTGAGTTGGCAGAATTGTTCACACAAAGGCAGCGAGCTGGCAGAGTGGTTAGCACGCCGGGCGAAATGCTTAGTGGTATTTCGTCTGTCTTTACGTTCTGAGTTCAAATTCCGCCGAGGTCGGTTTTGCTTTTCATCCTTTCGGGGTCGATTAAATAAGTACCAGTTACGCACTGGAGTCGACGTAATTGACTTAATCCCTTTGTCTGTCCTTGTTTGTCCCCTCTGTGTTTAGCCCCTTGTGGGCAATAAAGAAATAAGAAACATGAGCATGCTGGGTAAAATGCTTAGCAGTATTTCATCTGCTTTTATGTTCTGAGTTCAAATTCTGCCGAGGTCGACTTTGCCTTTTATCCTTCCCCAAAATTTCAGGCCTATATCACACTAAATCTCCCAGAGAACTACATTAAGGGCATGCGAGTCTGTGGAGTACTCAACCATTTGCATGCTAATTTCATGAGTATGCTGTTCTATTGATCGAACCAACTGGAACACCTATTGTCATAACCAATGGGGAGATCCAGGCAATACATGCTATTATCTATAGCTTCATGTGCTTCATGATTCACTGTTCCATAAAAGAATTATTTCATGTTCTTTAAAAAAATTTACAAAATTCTTATGACATCAAATTTTTTATATTTCGGTACAGGTGTGTCTGTGTGGTTAAGAAGTTTGTTTCCCAAACATATGGTTTTGGGTTCAGTCCCACTGTGTGGCACTTTAGGCAAGTGTCTATTACTATAGCCCTGGTTCAATCAAGGCCTTGTGAATGGATTTGGCAGATGAAAAGTGAAAGAAACCTGTTATATATGTGTGTGAGTGTGTGTATGCATGTGTACATGTATATGAATATATGAATATAGATATACATACATACATACACAGACACACATACATACATACATACATGTGTGTGTGTGTGTGTATGTGTGTGTGTGTGTGTGCGTGTGCGCATGTAAATTTGTTTTTGAGATTTAAGTCTTAATAAGCCTGATGTTATTCAGCAACTAAACTGTGAGACTAAGAGAGAGAGTGAGTGAGAGAGAGAGAGAGAGAGAGAGAGAGAGAGATAGAGAGAGAGAGAGAGAGAGAGAGAGAGAGAGAGAGAGAGAGACAGACTACAGACAGAGAGTGAGAGGAAAAAATAAAAGTGATAAAGAAAAAGAAGAGGGTAAGATAAAAAGTTCAAACTCCTCCCACCAGAAATACTAAAAAGACTACTACTAGTCAACAAGAGACCCTCTACATGCTCATGTAGCATGCTAGAAATAACAGCCAAATCTCCTGACTTTGAAAGAAAACTCAGGACACATAGGTGAAACTAGTTATCTTTTAAACTTGCCTTTTACTTTTTGCTTGTGTCAGTCGTTGTACTGTGGCCATGCTGGGGCACTAGCTTGGAGGATTTTAGTCACATGAATTGACTTCGGTACGTTTTTATTGTTAATCTTGGTACTTATTTGTGTTATTTGCTGAGTCGAGAAGTTATAAAGACAAACACACACATACATACATACATACATGCATACATACATACATACATACATACATACATAAATACATACTTACATACATACATACATACATACATGCATACATACATACATACTTACATACATACATACATACATACATACATACGTATGTATGTATGTATGTATGTGGAAAGAGTAATATAAAATGTGGATTCAGAAAAATGTACAGGTATCACAATGGTAATAATCCTATGGAAGTAATGTGGTTAAATCAATTTACCTGTGTGTGTGTGTGTGTGTGTGTGTGTGTGTGTGCATACAGGGTGCAATGGGCAAATTGCTGCCATTTTATGTTTCATTTTGTACATTTTGTTGACTACACAGTATCGTAGGGGCAGTTGGGCACCATCTTGAGAAAACCAGCACCATGGCACAACTCACTCTGCCAGAAATTTGGAAGCAACGTGCTGTATTGTTTGACATTCACATCAGAAACTCCAATACAAACATTTTAGAGTGTTTGGGTATCAATCTGAGGACGGTGTAATCTGTACCAAGAGTGATAAAGATCAAACACCCAGTCAACATCATGCTGACGTTATGCCTCCATTCATCTTCCCATGTGGCCTCAGACTCAACACGGAGGCCTACATCAAGTGCCTGAAAGAGGTAAGTGCTGCTCTGGGTCAAGAGGCTGGCTGCTGGAAGACCCTATGTCTGGCAACAGGACTCTGCACCATCCCACACAAGTAGGAGAACCCAGTTATGGCTGTCAGATAATTTCTGCGACCACACCACCCCTAATATCTGGCCATCTAACTCCCTAGACTGCAACCCCCTTGATTATTATATGTGGGGCACAGTTGAGCGAGAGACCAACAAAACTTCGTGTAACACCAGAGATGACCTGAAGGTAAGGATAATGGTAGCATTCACCAACTTAAACAAGGAGACTGTCCAGTAGAGTAGCAGAAGATTCTGAAGTTGTCTTGAGGCCATGGTTGAAGCCAATGGCGATTTTATTGGATAAATTTACTGTTTAGTATTTCAAGCTATTTTCATGCAATTTAAATAGGCGCAGGAGTGGCTGTGTGGTAAGTAGCTTGCTTACCAACCATATGGTTCTGGGTTCATTCCCACTGCGTGGCACCTTGGGTGAGTGTCTTCTACTATACCCTCGGGCTGACCAAAGCCTCATGAGTGGGTTTGGTAGACGGAAACTAAAAGAAGCCTGTCATATATATGTATATATATATATATGTATGTGTGTGTATATGTTTGCGTGTCTGTGTTTGTCCCCCACACCATTGCTTGACAACCGATGGTGGTGCGTTTACATACCCGTAACTTAGTGGTTCGGCAAGAGAGTCCGATAGAATAAGTACTAGGCTTACAAAGAATAAGTCCTGGGGTTGATTTGCTGAACTAAAGGCGGTGCTCCAGCATGGCTGCAGTCAAATGACTGAAACAAGTAAAAGAGTAAAATATCTGTTAAAATGAGATGTCAGTGTTATTTTCATTTTTGAGTAATTTAGATGACAATGTATTCACCGCACCATGCATACACATCTATTTATCTGTCTGTCTGTCTGTCTGTCTCTCTCCCTCTCTCTCTCTCTCTCTCTCTCTCTCTCTATATATATATATATATATATATATATATATA
>NC_069001.1:15384046-15387573 GCF_001194135.2 Octopus bimaculoides | reverse complement strand
TTGTGCGGGTGGCACATAAAAGACACCATTTCGAGCGTGGCCGTTTTCGTGCGGGTGACACGTAAAAGCACCCACTACACTCTCTGAGTGGTTGGCGTTAGGAAGGGCATCCAGCTGTAGAAACTCTGCCAAATCAGACTGGAGCCTGGTGTTGCCATCCGGTTTCACCAGTCCTCAGTCAAATCGTCCAACCCATGCTAGCATGGAAAGCGGACGTTAAACGATGATGATGATGATGATGATATATATATGTATATATATATATATAAAAGACAGGTTTCTTTCAGTTTCTGTCTACAAAATCTTGTCACAGGGCTTTAATCTGCGCAGGGCTATAGTAGAAGACATTTGCCCTAGATGCCACACAGAGGGTCTGAACTTGGAACTGTGTGGTTGGGAAGCAAAATCTTCTTGCCACATAGCCATGCAAGTGCCTATGATTAAAGAAAACAAGGCAGGATAGTCATGGCTGGAATTCCTTCAGTTTTTCAATCGCAATTCTACCCAATCAGAACAGAGCTGGGAGTACACAGCAACAACAACAGCAACGCCATGAAAAGATTACAGTAATTCTTTTTATCAGATTGTCCTATCCCCACCCCCACGTGCAGACATATAGGAAGATAGGAGAAAACACTGTTAAACAATATAATACTTTAGTAGTTCTAAAAATCATGATCAGTCATGGCTTAAGATTATTTTATCATGAGGAAAGATTTTAAACAAACATGTGTGGTGTGTAGCTTATAAATGAATTCACTGTTTGAGAGATTCTCCAGCCACTGTTTTAATGATATTAGTTATAACAAGCCATAAGAGACGTTCAGAAGTACTATTGCCTTCTAGGAATATACAGGGTGAATCAAAAGTAGCCCCCAATTCATGTTTTAGGGTTGATGTGCATGACTTCCCAATTGGGAGATACTTTTGGCCCCTAGTTCTTGTTTTAACGGTTGGGGTATCAAAGAGTATTAACAACATGATTCATGATCCAGATTTAGTAACTTTCGAAAATGTCGCTAATAATATGCAAAACAACAAAGACCTGACTTCTCAGAAATTGGGCACTACTTTTTAACTCACCCAGTATATAAAATCATGTGGCTCAGTAGTGTTAGGTGTTAGGCTTGTGACTGTGAGGCTGTTGGTTCAGTTCTTGGTCTGGGCAATGCAGTCTTTTCCTTAAGCACGGCAATTTATTTCACTTTGTTTCAGTACATCTTTATCACCATTGTTATTTGCAACATTATCATTTTAACGCTTGACAACTAATGTTGGTGTATTTATGTCCCTGTAACTTAGCAGTTCAGCAAAAGATACCAATAGAATAAGTACTAGGCTTACAAAGAATGAGTCCTGGGGTTAATTCGTTTGAAGTCAGTGGCCGTCGCGTCCGCGCTTCGGTCGTCGTCGTTGTCCGGTGCGTCGTCGTTGTCGTCAGCCGGTCGGTTTCGGTCGCGTTGGGGTGTCGCGCGCGTTTGCGACGATGAAAAACCGCCACTTCCGTAGTTTCCTTGCTCACTCGATGGAGAAGGGATCGGGCCGTCGCCGAGCGGTGGTTCATTATCTGGTGCGAAGCGCGCGGTGCATGTCGAGCGCCTATCACTGAAACAAATAAAAGAGCAAAAGAGGAATTCAAAATAATGTGAACATATACAAAGAAAATTGGGACGGTTAGTGCCACACTGGAGGAATAAGAGGTAGTGATAAGACCATACATTGCCAGAACAAATCAGTGGAATGGAGTGTGTGACACCTACAGAAATATGTCGACAAAGGTCAGAGTCATGAATTATAGAATTGGTGGTTCTGTTACAATGTTTGGTATTTGATTCAGGTGAGTCCTCCAGATAGATAAGAAGAGGAACAAGGTTAGAGGCAGTGTGGCCACACTCACCTGGAAATGGACCGAGATGAAGCTTTCCTTGAAAGGTTAGACAGGTGTGGTGGACACAAAAATCCCCTCCACCACTTATTACTACAACTCTCTGATTGTCGTCATCATCATCATCATCATCATTGTCGTCATCATCATCATTGTCATCATCATCATCATTGTCGTCATCATCATCATCATCATCGTCATTGTCGTCATCATCATCATAAAACTCATGGTCATTACTGTCTCAAGTCCTTGGACTCATAGGTCTGGCTACCCAGTTTCCAGGGTGCATAAGTCACCAAGAAAACAACACTCCCTCTGAATGGGACACCAGCCCATTGCAGGTTCACTCATTTACAGCTGAGCAGACAGGAGCAACTTGAAGGGTTTTACTCAAGGACTCCCTGCATCACCTGGTCCAAGAGTTAAAAGCACATCCTCGTGATTGTGAGGGCAACAACCGAACCACTTGACCACATGCCTTATCATTATCCTTGATTATTAATTACTTTGGTATGGTTTCTATAGCTGTTCATGCTGTTCATAACGCCAACCACTTTAGAATGTGTACTGTGTGCCTTTTTTGTGTCACTGGCATTAGTGAGATTGTTGAGTAACCACATGACAGGAAAAGAAATGGAACAAGACCTGCTGACTGAATAGGTGGGTGGAGTTTATGACATAAACCCATTATATTGTGAAATTTTATACGTTATAAGTGTAGGCGTGGCTGTGTGGTAAGAAGCTTGTTTCCTAACCACATGGTTTTGGGTTAAGTCCCACTGCGTCACATCTTGGACAAGTGTCTTTTCCCATAGCATTTTCTTGACCAAAGTCTTGTGAGTGAAATTGGTAGACAGAAGCTGAAAGAAGCCTGTTATGCGTGTGTGTGTGTTTGTCCTTCACTACCACTTGACAACCAGTGCTGGTTTGTTTACATCTTTGTAACTTAGCAGTTTGGTAAGAGAGATTGATAGAATAAGTTCCAGGATTAAAACTAAAAAATAAGTACTGGCATTGGTTCATTTGACTAAAAACTCTTCAAGGCGGTGCCCCATCATGGCCCCACTCTAATAACTAAAACAAATAAAAGATAAAAGATAAAAGATTATTTCCAGAGAATTAGCATGTTGTTTGTCCGGTTTGAAGAAAATTATTCAGACAAAAATATAAATAGATTCTAATGTATCAGGAAAGTACATTTTTGCTTGAACTCAAAATGACTGACTGGGTTGACTATTGACTAATGACTAATTTCTTGTTTCTCAATTTCAAGATGTCCTGGCTAACAAAAAACTGTGTGACTTTTTTACCAAAAGGAAACCATTGAAGCAAACTTGTTTCTCTACTTGACAACCTGGATTCTATGTGTTGTAAAGAAATATACACAATACAGTTCTATAATGTAAATACCCTCTTTTACTCTCTTTTACTTGTTTCAGTCATTTGACAGTGGCCATGCTGGAGCACCGCATTTAGTCGAGCAAATCGACCCCAGGACTTATTCTTTGAAAACCTAGTACTTATTTTATCGGTCTCTTTTGCTGAACTGCTAAGTTACGGGGACCTAAACACACCAGCATCGGTTGTCAAGCGATGTTGGGGGACAAACACAAACACACAAACATACACACGCACATACATA
>NC_069001.1:15381681-15382293 GCF_001194135.2 Octopus bimaculoides | reverse complement strand
ATATATATATATATATATATATATAAAACAGGAAATACCAGTGCATTTCACTAAAATGATGTTGGGGCACAAATATATGAAACCCAATATATCCATCATGACTACCCATCTGATAAGGGTACACCAGTCACATACATCACACCCATATGTGTACAACATGATGACCTCATGTTAAGATAAACAAACAGTCAACACTTTGATGGCATGCACTGTTCTCTCACTCAATAATAATAATAATAATAATAATAATAATAATAATAATAATAATAATGATAATAATAATGATAATGATTTCATTTATTTGCCACAAGGGCGAAGGATGGGGGGACAATACAGAAACAGACATAAAGTGTGGAGGTTTACATGCAATGAAATGGTAAGAGAAATAAATAAAACAAACAGTAAAAAAAAAGTATACATGGTACACAATGAAAAGGAAGGCAAATATATATAGTATACAAAGCTTTAAAAAAGCTATACACACACATACACACACACACACACACAGACATATTGTAGTTTTTGTAACCATCGTCATCATCATAATAATAATAACAACCATCGGCATCATCATCACCACCACCATAATCCTCCTCCTCCTCCTCCTCCTCC
>NC_069001.1:15373436-15374162 GCF_001194135.2 Octopus bimaculoides | reverse complement strand
GGGTTAGGGTTAGGGTTAGGGTTAGAGTAAAACAGCAAATTTAAAAAGAAAAAAGCAAATAAAACGAAGAAAAAAAAAATAAAATGAAAAAAGCAAATTTAAAATGAAAAAAGCAAATAAAACGAAGCTATGGCTTAATCAGCCAAAGGAGTAAATATAAACAACTGAATACTTGTCAGTGATTGGTTGAAATTATCGAAATAAGACAATTTTTTACATGAAATAAATTCGAATACGAAAATATTTTTCTGTTCTATAACACAAAATAGATATGTATACGAAGTTTGAAAGTCTTTCGGTACCAAAAGCACTACGTAAAACATTAATGGAAAATGTGGCCACCGTTTTAAAAAAGATCCAGTGATGGTAGGAGCATGAGGAATGATCAAACATGGAACTGAAGGTTATTTCTGAATGATCAGGACAATAAATTGTTTTAACTGGTATGTCACACATATTGAGAAGAGCGTTGTTGACGTCAGAATGATTTCTGCCCGTGTATTTTAATTTTTTTTTTTTTTTTCACATATAGGTGTAGGAGTGGCTGTGTGGTAAGTAGCTTGCTTATGAACCACATGGTTCCGAGTTCAGTCCCACTGCGTGGCACCTTGGGCAAGTGTCTTCTACTATAGCCTCGGGCCGACCAAAGCCTTGTGAGTGGATTTGGTAGATGGAAACTGAAAGAAGCCTGTCATATATATGTATATATATATATATATATATATA
>NC_069001.1:15372105-15373012 GCF_001194135.2 Octopus bimaculoides | reverse complement strand
GGTCGTGTATTAGCGTGTGTATATATAAAAAAAGAATGAGATCAAGTGACCAATGGCATAGGTAAATTTATTCTACATAAAATATAAATTTACTTATGCCATTGGTCTCTTGATCTCATTCTTTTTATATATATATATATATATATATACGTGTGTGTGTATATGTTTGTGTGTCTGTGTTTGTCCCCCCCAACATCGCTTGAGAACCGATGCTGGTGTGTTTACGTCTCCGTAACTTAGCAGTTCGGCAAAAGAGACCAATAGAATAAATACTAGGCTTACAGAGAATAAGTCCAGGGTCAATTTGCTCGACTAAAGGCAGTGCTCCGGCATGGCCACAGTCAAATGACTGAAACAAGTAAAAGAGTAAAAGAGTAAGAGTATAACTTCATTTCATTTTGAAAATGAACAGTCTAGTGTTTAATTTAATGGCCTATTATACCTGAAAGAAAAGCAAAGAAAAGAAAGATGGAATGGTGAAAGGTGGAAAGCCTTTTATCATAGGTTAACTTGGATAAAACTGACCTAGGGTTAAAGAAAATCATAAATAGCAACTAAAGTTCGGAGGAGTGTTGTTAGCCTGGTGCTAACTTGAACCGCTGCCCTACCTTAATGAAACACTCACTGCTGTCTTTTGCAGTGATGTGTTAAAACAGATGTTGATATGAAAATAAAATAAATGACGCATACACAAATGCATGCAGATGTGCGCTCATACGCCCCCCCCCACACACACACAGATAATATATGCATGTGTATGTATGTAACATTCAGAATATTTATGAAATGTGCAATGCATACACATGTACATTACATATTTGGAGACATATATAACTCACATATATGTCTGTACACATATATGCATGTATATATACGTACATATATATATGTATGTATATATATATAT
>NC_069001.1:15370307-15372005 GCF_001194135.2 Octopus bimaculoides | reverse complement strand
CAACCCACTAAGGGATAGTATCTATCCAGTATACTGCTGATATATATATACGATATATATGTGTGTGTGTGTGTGTGTGTAAATAAGTAACAAGGATGTACATGTATCAATACATTTACATTCTGTTCACCTAACGTGGAGCTGTGTGGAGTATACCCAACTGGTAAGGTGCTTCAATTTAAGTACCTAATTAAACTGAATCTTAATTATATATATATATATATACACACATACACATATATATATACATACACACACACACACACACACACACACACACACACACATACATATATACATATATATATATATATATGTATGTATGTACACACACACACATACCTAATAGCTCACCCTCTACCTATATGCATTACATCTGTCTCTACCCTCATACTCACACAACCAGCCTATTCACCATCCACATTTTATTTTGCTTTCTTTCATTCTTCCCTTGTCTACTGCATATTACTAGTACTATCCTGTTACTCATCACCTCCTTTCTGCACTGTCAGTCATCACCTACTCTCCCCTCTCTTCCCTCAAACTCAAATGTGTCATCGGATCATTCCATCCACCCTTTTCCACTGTTTATCAAACCTACCCAGCCACTACTGCCATCATCTACTCTTCACTACCTTTTCTCCAGCTCATACTTATCATCAACCACCCCTCAAACCTTGTTCATCATTCATTACATGAGCACCACCCCATTAATTCCACATCTCTAGCTCTCTTTCACTCACCTCATTACTTTCTTGCAGCCTCTTCCTCCCTACTCACTTCTATTTACACACATACACTTCTCGATCCTCTCATACACACTTCTATGCAGTAATGCACTGTCCCCATATCGTGCTAAAAGCCTCCGATGAATTTCACCACCTGACGCTTGAAAGGAACTCAACCACTTTGCCTCCATGAGGCCCATCGCTTGAAAGGAACTCAGCCACTTTGCCTCTGTGAGACCCAATGCTCCATCGGTGCTCTTTACATGCCACCAGCTTGGGTGCCAGTTACATGACACAAACCATCAGTCATAACTATGATTTCACTTGGCTTGACGGGCTTCTCAAGCACAGCATATTGCTAAAGGTCTCGGTCATTAATCTGTTTGGCTCAAAGTTTGAAGATCATGCTTCACCACTTCATCTCATGTCTTTCTGGGCCTACCTCTACCACATGTTCTCTCAACAGTTAGAGATCGGCACTTCTTTACACAGCTGTCCTCATCCATATGCATCACATGACCATACCAGTGCAGTCGTCTCTCTTGCACACCACATCTTATGCCTCTTATGCCTCTTATGCATAACTCATCTCTCAAGATGCATACACTCTGTCCAACATGTACAATGACATTGCTCATCCAGCGAAATATATATATATATCATCATCATCATCATCATCATCATTATCGTTTAATGTCCGCCTTCCATACTGACATATTAAGTCAGTGCTCCAGCTTGGCCACAGTCAAATGACTGAAACAAGTAAAAGAATAAGAGAAGAAAAGAATATATATATATATATATATATATAATTATGTGTATTTCTTCTATCTTAATGAATAAAAATTCTTCTGATAGAATAAATGGGTTAATAGAAACCAATGTAGCAAAGAACACAAAATAACTGTGGTTTAGTTCCTGTTTTTAAGGCAGGAACTCCTTGAAATTTTGGGTATTTGAGTATATATAT
>NC_069001.1:15368534-15370005 GCF_001194135.2 Octopus bimaculoides | reverse complement strand
ATAACCTTATCCATCTATTGTTTTCATAATCGGTCATAATGTCTTACGTTTAAGATGATTCCCATGCTTTCCCTGATGAGAAGGTTACAATTTTAATATCAAAGATCCCTATGGATCACACAGGTTGTAATCCTTTGAAACATATGTAGGAATAAAGTATGCAATTATAACATGCGTTTTCTCCATTCCTTAAATTCTTATATATATATATATATATATATATATATTTATATATATGTATGTGTGTATGTATGTATGTATAGGTAGATGTGTATACACATACAGAATGAAACATACATACAGTTACTGACACAAATATGTACTCTTATATGCATTGATACATACATAAATATATAATTGTATATATATATATGTATATATATATAGTAGAAGGCATCCGTTGGTCTCGAGAGGCCATGGATTTTCACCCAAAGAAATCATGTCAGCTGCTGATAGTGGTGCAGCATCTGTTGTGGCTGTACAGGCTGACATGGGAGTGGCAGTCACACATGCAATGACTGCATTTGAAGGAGCACTCTGCCAGGGCTACAAATTTTTCCTTCCATCGATTGCACTTTTCTTTGATGGTGAGTTCCTGTTTTTCTTCTGCTCTCTTCATTCCCTTTTGCAGTATTTGCCTCCAGTGTGGGCAATCATTTGCAGCTCCTTCCCATCTCAGGACGTCCAGACCAAGCGACTTCATATCTCTCTTACAGATGTCTTTGAGATGAAGGTGAGGCTGTCTATGTGCTCTTGTGCTGGTAGCCAATTCCCCATGCAGGAGGTCTTTTGAGATTCTTCCAAGCCAGCGCAAACGACACTGCTGGAGCAAAGTGTGTTCAGTCGAGGACTTCAGTGTTGGTGATGTGGTTGATCTAAGATGTGTCTCAAATTATGAAGGTGTCTCAAATTATGAAGGTGAAAGATGCTGCTCCTGTCTAGAATAGAGGCTCCATGTCTCACTGCCATGCAGTAGCATATTAAGGATGCACATCTTATAGACAGCAATTTTGGTGTTTGCTGCAAGTTTTTTGTTTTCCCAGATTCTCTTTGTGAGCCTGGCAAATGTGGAGCAGGCTTATCTGATTCACCTGTTCATCTCAGGGTTTAGGGAGAAGTTATCAGCGATGGTAGAGTCAAGATAGATGAATTGATAGACTACCTCCAGCTTGTAGTTGTTGATAGTGATTGTGGGGGCATGCTTGACATTTTGACCCATTACTTGGGTCTTCTTCAGACTGATGGTCAGGCTGAATTCCTGACAGGTCTTTGGAAGTTTGTCTTTGAGGTGCTGCATTTGGTCTTCAGAGTCCGCTGTCAGTGCTGAATCATCTGTGAACAGCATTTCTCTGATGAGTACCTGGCACACCTTGGAGTTTGCTTTCAGCCTTGACAGACTAAACATACATACATATATATATGTGTATATATATATATATATATATATATATATATATATATATATATATAT
>NC_069001.1:15366967-15367800 GCF_001194135.2 Octopus bimaculoides | reverse complement strand
TATATATATACATGTGTGTATATGTATATATATACATATATATATATATATGTATTTGTTTGTATAAGGTTGTATAAGAGCAAACACTTATATGACTAGTCTGTGAGTAACTGTGTCTAAAGTGAAAGAGATAGAGAGAGAGAGAGTAGGAGAGGGAGAATGAGAGAGAGGAGAGAGACAGTTGGTGTAAGAGAGAAGGTGAGAGGGTGGTGTGTATGCCTAAGAATTAATATGTGCATTCTGATGAGAAAACAAACACGCACTTAGGGAATCAGTCGCTGCAATAATGTAGCTGACATTGTTCCACATCCTCTCACATACTCTGCAGATGTTTTATACACAGTCACTCACGCATACATACACATACATATGTGCATATGGGCATACACACACACACATATACATGTGTATGTATATATATGTATCCCTCTCTCTCTTTCGGAGAGTCACAAGCACATACACAGACATATACACACGCACATACACAGACATATACACAGACATATACGCATGCGGCAGTAACTTCTGCCTACCAAATACAATATATATATATTTCTAACAAAACTGTCCGATGAATGGGAACGTGAAACTCAGAGTAACAGTCTTTTGTTATATTTCTGCTGCTTTTAAATAAAGTATATATATATATGTACACTCTCTGAGTGGTTGGCGTTAGGAAGGGCATCCAGCTGTAGAAACTCTGCCAAATTTAGATTGGAGCCTGGTGTTGCCATCCGGTTTCACCAGTCCTCAGTCAAGTCGTCCAACCCATGCTAGCATGGAAAGCGGACGTTAAACGATGATGATGATGATGTATATATATATATATATAT
>NC_069001.1:15363178-15366690 GCF_001194135.2 Octopus bimaculoides | reverse complement strand
TATATATATATATATATGCATATATATATGTATATACATATATATGTGTGTGTGTGTGTGTGTATATATATATATATATATATATATATATATATATATATATATACATGAGGGTGTACCCAAAAGAAACCGGAATTTTGGCAATATTATTTTATTCACCTAGTTTTTCATGTTTACATTTTGAATGTTTACATATTCTGTTTACATATTCTGCATTTGAAGCAATGCATTGGCCCAAACGTGTTTTCCACTGTTCAAAGCAGTCCTGGAACTCTTGTGAAAGGATGCCTTTTAATGCCTCTGTCATTTTTCTCTTCACCTCCTCCACATCTGCAAAACATTTTCCTTTAAAGATTTTTTTTCATTTGGGGGAACAGAAAAAAGTCACAGGGAGCAAGGTCATGCCATATTTTGGCAAAATATGTCCCACACTCAAGGCGGCATGTGATGAAATATTGTGATGAAATCACTACTGTCCACTTTGTCACAGGTGGGGGCATTTTCGTCTAAGCACTCTAGCTCTAGTGAGGTTGATATGCAGTTTTGCAGGACTATGAACCCTGAGAAGGGAGGGTGCTTTTATGCAAGGAGTTGTAAGTAAGTAAAGTTACCTTTTCAAGTCAAGCTAACTCACAATGGCTGGTTTCCCAGTTTCATGGTGTATGCATTCTGCATTTGGATGAGATGCCAGTCCATCACAGGGTTATTCGTTTTTGCTAGCTGAGTGAACTGGAGCAACATGAACCGGAACACAACACATCACCTGGACCAAAATGCAAGACCACAGTCTTATGATCATGAGTCCGATACTGTAACCACTAAGCCATGTGCCTCTGCTGATGCAAGGAGATGAGGAGTTAAGATATAAGAGAAGGGGAAGAACCAAAGAAGTTTCTTGTAGACGAACTACAAGTCTACTCATATTTTAGAAGAAAATATGGAGGTGATCAAGGTGGAGGTAAGAAGAGATAATGAGGTAACTGGGTAGTACCTCAATGTATGAGATAGGTAGAAATGAGTGTGGGTAGAGGAACTATAAGAGTCTGGGTTCAAGTGTATGAGAGGAGCCAGAGGTGGGGAAGGGGATGTAGACTACCTATATAGATTGGACACAGTTACTAGCTATTTGTCCTCTGGTTAAGCAGAATAGGTAAGGCCTAAAATTACAAATGCAAATTATTAAGATTCCAAAAAAGATGCAACAGTACTATATATGATTACTACTAACGAATAACAGTAATAATCTTGCTATAGATAATTAATAAAGATAAGATAGATAATTATAAATAATTAATAAAGATAAGATATTAATATAGGTAAGGCGGCGAGCTAGCAGAAACGTTAGCACGCCGGGTAAAATGCTTAACGGTATTTCGTCAGCAGTTACGTTCTGAGTTCAAATTCCGCTGAGGTCGACTTTGCCTTCCATCCTTTCAGGGTCTATTAAATAAAGTACCAGTTACGCACTGGGGTCGATGTAATCGACTTAATCCCTTTGTCTGTCCTTGTTTGTCCCCTCTATATTTAGCCCCTTGTGGGCAATAAAGAAATATATTGATAATTAATAAAGAATTGCACAGATGTGGCTGTGTGCTAAGAAACTTGCTTCCCAACCAAATGATCCTGGGTTCAGTCCCATTGTGTGGCCCCTTGGGAAAGTGTCTTGGGCTGTCCAAAACCTCATGAGTGGATTTGTTAGATGGAAACTGAAAGAAGTCCATCATGTATATATGTATATATCTATGTGTGTATGTGTGTGTGTGGTTTGTGTCTGTGTTTATACTTCACCACGACTTGACAACAGGTGTTGGTGTGTTTACGTCCCAGTAACTTAGCAGTTCAGCGAAGGAACTGATAACAGGCTTTAGAAAAGTAGGTCCTGGGGTCAATTTGTTTGACTAAAACCCTTCAAGGTGGTGCCCCAACATGGCTGCTGTCAAGTGACTGAAACAAGTAAAATATGTGTGTGTGTATGTGTGTGTGTGTGTGTGTGTGTGTTTGTGTGTGTGTGTGTGTGCATGAATACATGAAGTTTTTTCAAATTCCTTGATTTCAAATTCAAATTTCTAATCCTACCCCATGCTGTGAGGAGATAGTTAGCTCCCTTTATATTAACAGCCATCCAGAGGGCACCATTTGTATTTGAATAACACTGGTTGTAGCTTCATTAAAATCCATTTTTTAATATCTGATGTTGGTGGGAACGAGTGTGTTTATGAATGGAAGCTTGTTTGGCTACATGACAGATATATAAGATAACAGCAAGTAAAGATATCTACACTTTACCAATGTTGATGAAATCGTTTGTAGTTAATGTCGTCATTATTGAGTGCTCTAAATCTCTTTCAAGAAGTAGAAAGTTTCCTGGAAACTCCTGTTATGATGTGCGCAAGCATTATGAACATTTTTCCCTCTTTCTCAATTCCTAAACCAACGATGTTTTATTTTTTTTTCTTGGCATTCCGTTAATTATGTCAATGAGGGTTCCATTTGACTTGATCAATGGAACAGCCTGCTAGTGAAATTAACATGCCATGTGGCTGAGTACTCCACAGACATGTGCACTCTTAACATAGTTCTGAGGAAGATTCAGTCTGATACAGAATGTGACAAGACTGGCCCTTTGAATTACAGGTACAACTTATTTTTGCCAGGTGGGTGAACTGGAGTGGTGTGAAATAAAGTGTCTTCCTCAGGGACACAATGTGCCACCGGGAATCCAATTCCTGACTTTAAAATCAAGAACCAAATATCCTAACCCTAAGCCATGTGTCCATGCTGGCATGGGTTGGATGGTTTTACCAGGGTTAGCAGGTTGGAAGTTTATACCAGATTCCCGTCTGATTCTAAGAAGGAAAGTAAAAACATTCCATATATTTCCTCCTGACTGTAATGTCTTTTCTCATAATATGCCTAATTAGCAAATTTACTGATTAAATCATGCTGAAAATGCCTAAAGATGATGAAACAGTACCCATGTATGATTACTTCTGACTAAAAATTGTAAGGACTTTGCCATAAATAAAAAAAAAAAAGAATTTAAATTATTTACATATAGTGTGTTCATTGCCAGAGCAGCTGTCTGGCTTCCGTGCTAGTGGCCTGTAAATAGCACTATTTGAGCGTAATTGTTACCAGCGTTGCCTTCTAGCACTTGTGCTCGTGGTACATTAGAAAATCATTCAAGCGAGGTTGTTGCCAGTGCCACTGGACTGGCTCCCATGCAGGTGGCACATAAAAAACACCTTTTTGAGCGTGGCCATTGCCAGTACCATGTGATTGGCCCTTGTGCTGTTGGCACGTAAAAGCACCCACTACACTCTCGGAGTGGTTGGCATTAGGAAGGGCATCCAGCTGTAGAAACTCTGCCAGATCAGATTGGAGCCTGGTGCAGCCTTCTGGCTTGCCAGTCCTCAGTCAAATTGTCCAACCCATGCTAGCATGGAAAGCAGGTGTTAAATGGTGATGATGATTCATATATGGAATGTTTTTTATGTCCTTTTCATATTCCT
>NC_069001.1:15358271-15363033 GCF_001194135.2 Octopus bimaculoides | reverse complement strand
CATTAAGCAATGTAAAGCGTATTTAATCTCCATACCTTCGTTTTATTTGCTTTTTTCATTTTAAATTTGCTTTAACCCTAACCCTAACCCTAGGGTTAGGGTTAGGGTTAGAGTTAGGGTTAGGGTTAGGGTTAATTGTTTCAGAATCGTTTGTTTATGTAGTCGGCACTTAATGTATATCGGCTGAATGGACGTCAGTGATTGGTTGAAATTACAGAAATACAACAACTTTAACATGGAATAATTTATGGATTTCTTTTTTTTTTAAGAAGACTAAGAGAAAAAGATGTTTTATATGACACATTCTACCAGTGTTCCAAGTTTCAAAGTGTTTCGTTAATGAAAAATGTGGCCCCCGTTTTAAAAAAGATCCTTTAAATTCATATTTCTGATCTTGTCTTCCAATGTGAAGAGATAGTTCCCTTCAATTAACAGCCATCCAGGGAGTACCACACGTGTGTAAAATGTAAATGATTCATTATAAAAACACCAACTTAATGCTTAAATTTCAGGGATAATACAATAAACTGTTATAGTTTCAATGTGGCACAGACATAATTCCTGTTGTCTTTCAGATCCAATATTTAAACTAAATATAACAATATTATGTATCCTATGATTAACTAGTACAGCTCTATAATAGATTAAATTTAGTTGAGATGTCAGCAGATAAAATCTGCCTCTTCATTTGGTGATATTGTGAGGTGAGAAGTGTGCATATTTGTGTTACATTGAATTAGAGCTTTCCTGTGATGATGAAGCAAACTTTCATTTCATGTGACTCTAAAAGGATGTTAATAATGAAGATTACATATATATATACTAATTCTATTTTCTACAGTCACATGAAATAAAATTAGCTTAATCATGATACCAAATGCATTCTCTAGGCAGTACCGAGTAAAAAAATCTTTCATATATTCCATATATATAAAATTTTGGTGATGCAAATAGAGATAGAAATCAAGACATGAGTCACTTTGTAACTTGTGCAGATTATTAATAAATATTAATAAGTATGCGTGTGTGTGTGTGTGTGTGTGTGTGTGTGTGTGTGTGTGTGTTCTTTTTTAATTGTCTCAGTCATTTGACTGTGGCCATGCTGGAGCACTGCCTTGAAGAGTTTTAGTCAAACAAATCGACGGTGGGACTTTTTCTTTTTTTAAGGCCAATACTTAATTCTGTCAGTCTCTTTTGCTGAACTGCTAAGTTATAGAGATGTAAATATACCAACACCGGTTGTCAAGTGCTGATGTGGGGACAAACACAAAGACACACACACACAGTTACATATATGAATATATATATGGTCACATGTCTAGCTACTACTTCCTTCCAGTTCGTCACATCACAGCGTTTAGTATACATATATATATTTTTCACGTCTGGCCTTATAGTCCTTCTTGTTTATTTTCACTGTTTAGTTTTCCTGTCATGTTTTCTGTTCGCCACGATATTCCTCCGCACTACAAATTTAATTTGTTTCCGCAGGAAGAGCCATTCTAACAATGCGTCCTGCCCTAACTCTTCGAAACCCTTAGTTTTAGAATGGTGGCAGCTGATGAAGGAAATGTTCTCTATGTGGCCTGTGTGTTTTCTGTGCTCTGTTTATGTTCTGTTTCTTATTTTGTCCACGTTTTTTGTAACGTCCCGTACCCAGATATGCATCTATATATACATGTAGATGTAGGTATGTACATATATGCATATACTCACAGCTTGCTTACCAACCACATGGTTCTGGGTTCAGTCCCACTGCGTGGCACCTTGGGCAAGTGTCTTCTACTATAGCCTCGGGCCAACCAAAGCCTTGCTTGACTAAAGGCGGTGCCCCAGCATGGCCACAGTCAAATGACTGAAACAAGTAAAAGAGAGTATATATATATATATATATATATATATATATATATATATATATACGACAGACTTCATTATTCAGTTTCTGTCTACCAAATCCACTCACAAGGCTTTGGTAGGCCTGAATCTATTATAGAACACTTGTCTTAGGTACCACGCTGTGGGACTGAACCTGGAAGCATGTGGTTAGGAAGCAAGGTCCAGTCCTGTGTTAATTATTTTATCAAACCCATAGATGTATAGAAAGATAATGTGGTCTTCATTCAGGATTCGAACTCAGAATGTAATGGGACATCAACTCTAATAGCAGCAAGACTCTTTGCCATTTCTTCCTGCGCCACCACTACCATCACCTCCACCTCCACCACCTGAATCCATCTTACATTGAAAGAGAAGTTGTAATATAGCTGAAATGGTGCTTCTTCTTATTCTACAGGAATGGCTGGCATTCTGCTAGTGGCTAACGAAAGAAACTGCTTCCATCAGTTAAATCTTAGCAATATAACAGACATCTCTTTATCTGCCAGCAGTTTGTCTATTAGTCTGCCTCTGCCTCTGTCTGTCTGTCTGTCTGTCTCTCTCTGTCTCTCTCTCTCTCTCTCTGGAGATGAATGGTGCTCGTATAAACGTATATATATATGCTAGAGTTGTGTCTATGGTGTCCATCACTGTGGATCTCATTTTGTACACATAAAATTTAGCGCATATATCTTTATATATATATATATATATATATATATATAAAGATATACATATACATATATATATATAGTCGTGTGTGGTCGTTGTTTTCTTTCTTCTTCCCTCTCTTTATTTAAAATCAGGTTATTTATACATACATACTGACATACACACGCACGGGCACACAAACACACACACACACGGATCCTCTCGTTTGCAAACTGCAGCATTTGGTGAGAGAGAGAGAGAGGGTAGAAAAAGCAAGCGCATATGCATGTGTGTGTGAAAGAGACCGTATGTGCATGTGTGTGTGAGGGAGACCGTATGTGCATGTGTGTGTGCGTGTTTGTATGGGAGAAAGCGTGTGTGCGTGTGAGTGTGTGTGTGTGTGTGTGTGAGGGAGAGAGAAAGAAAGAGAGAGAGAGAGAGAGAGAGAGTGCATGAGACAAGCAGAGCAGGGGTAAAAACGAAATGTGTTCTCATTTAAAACAAGACGTTCCCCAAATATCGGTCAGTGTTTAGGAAAAATACCAGAAGCAGCAGTCCATTTTATTATTTCCATTACACTACAACATCTTTGAATCTGAGAACGTTTGGCATTACTGGAGAAATACGTGTTATAAGCTAGTTCGGATAATGGTAGTGGGATCACCATAATGATATATCATGTTACACGTTCAAAGACTCCAAAGCATGATGCTGCTATTTAAAAATTCTTCGCTGACATTCTATTAGTGCCTAGCTCAACTTTTCTTGGAGACGATAGAAAAATGGTTAAACGAAAAAAATGTTTCCGTTACAGGTGTTAAATATGTTCAGCGGAGTAGTGTTAAAATTCAGTTATAATGCCATGACTGGCGGTTTATTGCTCCGAAGAGAGAAGCTAGGTGAAAGTAGCAGTCAGTAAGGTGAAGCGTATTCGGGATCTCATTCTGAAGACGTCATCTCTTTCGGCTTCCTAAACTGCTGAAATTCGCAGCGCGAGCGAGATAATAATGTATGGATGCACAAAAACGAAACAATCTGTTATTTCATAACGATACGTAGAAACGTGCACGCCTGCAAACATACACACATACATGTATGTATGCATGCATGTATGCTCATACACAATAGATACATGCATGCATACATACATACATACATACCAACATGCGTTCATGCATGCACACATGCAGGCATATTTGCATATACATCCGTATGTGCATGCATAAGTACATATGCATAATTATTCATATGTATATATCAATAGATACATGCATACATATATATGCTTGCATATATGCATGCATGCATATGCATAACTGTTTATATATATATATGTGCATGCATGCATTTTCTACATGTTTGTACATGCATGTATGCATGCCTATATATACATGCATGTATACATGGTTGAAATCAACTTTTGTCCAAATATGACTAATTCACAGAAAATCGTAAATTTCTTGGATGTTACCATGGAAACCTAGTAAGGGAGGACAACTACCAGCCAAGGAATTGCTGGCCAGTTCCAGAATTAGCTTAGCTTTATTTAGACTATCTTTTCTAGATCCTTCCTAATTAACAGGTGAGCATTACTATACCTGGTAAAAATTATTCAATCACAAGAGATGCTGCAAAATCTCTCTGTTACTATAGTTTTGAAAAGAAATGACCAATAACCATTTAGCTGCCTATGTGCAGGTTTGTGATTCCATGCTTCCAGTTAGTCAAGCCTGTGTGTTCCACTACTCCTATTGCTTGCTTGCATGCATCATGCTTTTGCTTGATGGGGTTGGGGTTATCCCAGGTCAGTGGTCTCAGAGACACCATCGTGCATAGAACCAACCAGGTCCACCAGTGCTCCCCGTCACTTGCAGTCCTGCACCAACCCCTCTGCATCCTCCAAGGTGATGTTGAGCCTCTGCAGATCTTCTCCAGTCACATCTAGCCATCTGGTAAAGGGCCTGCCATGAGACCTCTTCCAGCCTGCAGCTGCTGTGTCAAATGAAAGTAAAACCCTGAGAATCATCGAGAACATCAGATGGTACTCCTATGTTTCTAACAAAGAACTGCCTGCATGCATGCATCAACCCATAGCCTCCCACCTTATAGCTATCTGTTGCATGCACTAGTACAGACATATCCTTTCTTCTCCCATTGCTGCTGGGCTTTCTTGAGGTAATGTGTTTTGCTGGAAGTTCCTTTGCATAGAATTTATTCTAGTGAGAGAAGCACACAC
>NC_069001.1:15348559-15355129 GCF_001194135.2 Octopus bimaculoides | reverse complement strand
TGGATTTGGTAGACGGAAACTGAAAGAAGCCTGTCGTATATATGTATATATATGTATATGTGTGTATATGTTTGTGTGTCTGCGTTTGTCCCCCCAACATCGCTTGACAACCGATGGTGGTGTGTTTAAGTCCCCGTAACTTAGCGGTTCGGCAAAAGAGACCGATAGAATAAGTACTAGGCATCCAAAGAATAAGTCGTGGGGTCGATTTGCTCGACTAAAGGCGGTGCTCCAGCATGGCCGCAATCAAATGACTGAAACAAGTAAAAAAGTAAAAGAGTAAAAGAGTGAGGGTGGAAGGGTAGTTGATGGTTAATATGAAACGTGGTGGAGGGAAAAGTAAGGCAATAATTTTGAGGGACGAATGTCAATAAAAGTGGCTGAGAGGAGAGATGATGAGTACAGAAAAGATGAAGAAGAAGAGAATAATAATGAATCTGTGGAAAGGGGGAAGAATGAGAGAGAGGGAGAAGACAAGGGAAGTGGATGAGAGAAGGTTGCAATAATGTTTGTGTGAGGGAGGGGAAATAGTAATAGGGTTAGAGGAGGTCAGAGGAACATTGATGTGAATGTAGGGAGTGGCCAAAAATAATATATATATATGTGGGAATATTCTGTAGTATGCATGAGACAGTGGTTAAGAATGAGGTGTGAGTGTCAATAAGAAGTGCTTCCAGACAGAAGGAGTCATCATCATCATCATCGTTTAACATCCGCTTTCCATGCTAGCATGGGTTGGACGATTTGACTGAGGACTGGTGAAACCGGACGGCAACACCAGGCTCCAATCTGATTTGGCAGAGTTTCTACAGCTGGATGCCCTTCCTAACGCCAACCATTCAGAAAGTGTAGTGGGTGCTTTTACGTGTCACCCACACGAAGGCCAGTCAGGCGGTACTGGCAACAGCCACATGTAGATATATACTCTTTTACTCTTTACTTCTTTCAGTCATTTGACTGCGCCCATGCTGGAGCACCGCCTTTATTCGAGAAAATCGACCCCAGGACTTATTCTTTATAAGCCTAGTACTTATTCTATCGGTCACTTTTTGCCAAACTGCTAAGTTACGGGGACGTAAACACACCAGCATCGGTGCATTGTTCAGTGCATGGGTCACTAGTGCCTCAAGAGTTGGTGTGGTAATCTTCTGGTGCTCATCTTGCAGATGTGGCCAAATAACTGTAGCCTGGCACTGCCAGACTTGGTCTTCAATGGTCAGACCAATAGAATAAGTAACTGGCTTAAAAAGTAAAAACTTGGATTGATTCATTCGACTAAAAATTCTTCAAGGTGGTGCTCCAGCATGGCCATATTCTGATGACTGAAACAAGTAAAAGCTAAAAGCTAAAAGCTAAAAGACAGATCACCACGTGGTTTTACAGTTAATGACATTCCAACAGATACAGTATTGCTTGCTTATGTGCTATGATTATTCACAAAATGGGAATATGTGTGTATATATATTATGTGTGTGCATTCTCTTGATTTGCTGTAATTCAGACCACCTCATGGTCCCAGCAACATCTAAGAACAATGACAGCAGCAGCTGGCCATTGAAGACCAAGTCTGGCAGTGCCAGACTGCAGTTATTTGGCCACATCTGCAAGAAAACTATCACACCAACTTTTAGGACACTAGTGACCCACGCACTGGAGAATCCAGCACAGCACACCAAAGAAGATATGGGTGAAAAAAATTGAGGAAGACCTGATTTTGCAGTACCTCAACCTTGAGCATATTAAGGCTTGTGCCATACATTGGAAAGCATGGAATAATATCATCACCAGAGTCCATCATCCAGCAGGACCCATAGCAGTGGATTGGTTGAGAAGACAAGCTCCCTCTCTGGTCAACAGCTAGGGATTTTGATTTTCACTTACATGGTCCCAGCAGACAAAATGGAAAAGCTAAAAGACAGATCACCATGTGGTTTTACAGTTAATGACATTCCAACAGATACAGTATTGCTTGCTTATGTGCTATGATTATTCACAAAATGGGAATATGTGTGTATATATATTATGTGTGTGCATTCTCTTGATTTGCTGTAATTCAGACCACCTCATGCTCCCAGCAACATCTAAGAACAATGACACTCACTTGTTTCCAAGTAAGGTAATAATTTACCCAGGGTCAGACATGCATTCACAGAAGATTGGAAATGAAGGACACCATTTGTGGTGACACCTGCCTACAGCTATCATGCAATGCAAGGGCAAGGAGACAGTAACACACACACACACACACAGAGACACACACACACTCACACACACACACAAACACACACATACACACAAACACATACACACACACACACGTGCGAACACACACATACATACAAACACATACACACACACACACACTCACGTACACACACACACATAACACACACATATACCACACACACACACACACACACACACACACAATAATGCTTCTTTCAGTTTCTGTCTCCTAGATCCACTTCCAAGGGTTTGGTAGGCTTGGGGGCTATAGTCGAAGACACTTGCCCAAGGTGCCATGCTGTGGGACTGAACCTGGAACCACGAAGTTGGGAAGCAAGCTTCTTACTACACAGCTACGCCTGCAAGCAGTGAAAATAGCAGCAACAACGAGAACAACAGCTTCAATGACAATAAAAACAAGAGCAACAGTAATGATAGCCGTAGCAACAACAACAACCACAAAAACAACAGCCAGAACAATGACATGAATAGGATTAGCAGCGGTAACAGTAGTAACAATAGCTACAACAGCAACGTCAGCAACAACAACAGCTGCTGTGGCAACAACAACAACAACATCAATAACAACAACAACAACAACAACAACAACAACAACAACAACAACAACAAAAACTACAACAACAACAACAACAACAGCAGCAGCAGCAGCAGCTGATGCAATTTCGTTCAATGATAAGATATGAAGAAATTAAGGTGTTTACTGAAAATACCTGGCTTTTCTATTCATGATTAAACTGGTGGTTGTGTGGTAAGAAGCTTGCTTCTCAACCACGTGGTTCCAGGTTCAGTCCCACTTTGTAGCACCTTGGGCAAGTGTCTTTTACTAGGGCCTCGGGCCAACCAAAGCCTTGTGAATGGATTTGGTAGACTGAAACTGAAAGAAGTCCCTCGTATATATATGAATATATGTTTATATATATGTATATGTGTGTGTTTGTATGTATGTGTCTGTGTTTCCCATCACCACCACCACCACCACTACTTGATAATTGGTGTTGGTGTGTTTACATCCCTGTAATTTAGTGGTTCAGAAAAAGAAACCAATAGAATAAGTACCTGGTTTGGCAAAAAAAAAAAAAAAAAGGCACAGGAGTGGCTGTGTGGTAAGTAGCTTGCTCACCAACCACATGGTTCCAGGTTCAGTCCCACTGCGTGGCACCTTGGGTTAGTGTCTTCTACTATAGCCTCGGGCCGACCAAAGCCTTGTGAGTGGATTTGGTAGACGGAAACTGAAAGAAGCCCATTGTATATATGTATATATATATATGTGTGTGTGTGTTTGTGTGTCTGTGTTTGTCCCCCCAACATCGCTTGACGACCGATGCTGGTGTGTTTACGTCCCTGTAACTTAGCGGTTTGGCAAAAAGAGACCGATAGAATAAGTACTAGGCTTACAAAGAATAAGTCCTGGGGTCGATTTTCTCGACTAAAGGCAGTGCTCCAGCATGGCCACAGTCAAATGACTGAGACCAGTAAAAGAGTAAAAGAGTAAAGAGATGTGTGTGTTTGTATGTATGTGTCTGTGTTTCCCATCACCACCACCACTTGATAACTGGTGTTGGTGTGTTTACATCCCTGTAACTTCGTGGTTCAGAAAAAGAGACCAATAGAATCAGTACCTGGTTTGGCAAAAAAAAAAAAAAAAAAAAAAAAAATTGTGAAATGTAGGCTCAGTCTAGATGTGGAATATAGGATTAGGCCAGATAGAAGATATAGAAGTTGAAAGTAGGATTAAGCCAAATATGAAATGTATGCTTCAACCACTCTGAGAGTGTAGTGGGTGCTTTTTATGTGCCACCAGCATGGGGGCCAGTCAGGCGGTACCAGTATCAACTATGCTCGAATGGTGCTTTATACATGCTGCCAGCACTGGCATCGACCACACTTGAATAGTGCTTTTTATGGGCCACCAGCACAGGAGCCAGTCAGGTGGCACTGGCATCTACCACGCTCGAATGGTGCTTATAATTATATAAAATATGTTAGTGCATAACCAAAGGAGTCACCCATGGTCAAACAGGTGGAAGAAGGGTCTTTCAAAATCATAAACTTGGCCCATCTGGCTTACTTAAACCTCCTTACACCTCTGCATAAACCTGCCTATATGTTTATTATGGATGTGGGGGCGGGTGCTGAAAAGTTCCTGGCTTTAAGGGGTATCACAAAAGGCCTGGTTCAAGGCCCAACCTTCTGAGTTCTTTTACAGGGCTTAGAAAAACTGAAGGACTGTTGCAATGAAAGTATGAATTTGAGAGGGGGACATGTTGAATAAGGTCATAATTAACTGATCCTCCTGTATTTTCTTTTACCCAAAGCCAGGAACTTTTTAGTGTCCCCTCATATTTAAACACAAAGTTAGGACATCAGAAGACATGCATTGATGTCACTGTACCAGATCTTTTGTGTCCTGAGTTCAAATCCTGCTGAGGTCAACTTTTTGTCTTTTGCCCTTCCAGGATTAATAAAATAAAGTATCAGTTGAGTACAGTGGCTGATGGTACCGATTAATCCTTTCCTGTCAAAATTGTTGGGTTTTTTTCACCTAAATTAGAACCCACAGCAGAGATGGCTGTGTAGTTAAGAAGTTTTCTTTGTAACCATGTGGTTTTAGGTTCAGTCCCACTGCATTGAACATTAGGCAAATGTCTTCTACTAAAACCCTGGGCCAACCAATGCCCTATTAGAGAATTTGGTAGATGGAAACTGTGTGGAAGCCTGTCATGTATGTATGTGTGTATATGTGTGTGTTTGTCCCCCATCACTGCTTGACAACCAGTGTTCGTTTTTTGATGTCCCTGTAACTTAATAGTACGACAAAAGAGTCTGACAGAATAAGTACCAGACAATCGATTTGTTTGTCCAAACCTTTCAGGGAAGTGCCCCAGCATGGCCACAATCCGATGACTGAAACAAATGAAAGAGGAAAGACGAAACACATAAAGAAAAAAGAATAAACAACCAAAAATAGTTGATAAAATAGAATTAGGTCAGCTTTGTAGTTCGTTGTTTTTTCTTCCTTATTTTTTTTTTCTGTCTGAATAAATGGATAAAAAACAATGAAGGAAAAAAGAATGGAAAGAATAGTTCGACCTAATTTATTGTTGATAACATTTTTCTCTTGGAGGTTGTAGATTCCTCATTCTCCCTGCCAAATTTCGTTTTTATTTGACTATCAATTGTCAAATTCGTTTGACACAAGAATCTATTTAATATACAAAATTTCATATTATTTGGCCTGTTGTTTATTTTATCGATCCCAAATGTATGAAAAACAAAGTTTAGACTTCAGCGGGATTTGAACTCAGATCATACAGGGCTGCAACTAAATATTGTAGGTATTTTTTTTTTGTCCGACGTTGTAATCAGTAATAAACCGTTAAGTAAAAATCCTTCTGTAAAACGACAAATAGTTAATCCATAGATGATACTTTGTCGAGAAAGGACATCCAAATAAATGGATTATCAAGAGTTTTGTCTCATATGTTTATCCATATTTTTAGAATGACTAAATTTCTTTGAACCAAAGTACTTATTAATTCAAGAATTAATTGTCATATTCTCGAAATTGAAAAAAACTTATCTTTCCGATATTTTTAATAAATAAATTACTAAGATACTCTTTGATCGATATAATTTATAATTAATTTACCAGAAAAATAAAAGTAGATCGATAAAATATACAAAAGCTGATCAAAGAACATCTTTCTTATAAAGTAGTTCGTTCTATGGCGGAAGGTTTATGCGGAGGGATACAATGACACTAAATCTATATAAAGCGTGGTCACGCTGTTCTAGCATTCTTAGTGCTTTGTTGTCATTAGTGATAAAGTGAGTCCTCCCGAAAACAAAAAGGGACTTAGATTATTTATAAATTTTATTTGAAAGGTGACCGTACAAACTTATCAGGATGGTAGAAGCTGGAATGAAATGTATAAAATATTTGCTTTTTGCATTCAACTTCGTTTTTGTGGTAAGTATTGAAGAAATTACTGTTTTTTTTCTCTCTCCTCCTCCGTCTTGAGTCAAAGAACCTGTAAACTAACTCGACTACTATTGTCAACACTAGCTACAAAATTTACACACACCTCTGCTTTGACGCTTTCATTGTGTCAATCTTCGATCATTTCCCACATTAAATCCTCTAGTTTTAATTCTTATTGCTTTCTTTCAAGTTTTGGACTTTTTAGAATAAATATCTTTTAAAGACCTTTCTTGTTTTCTCTTCAACTCTGTCTAGTTTACCAAACGAGATATTTCAGTGCACACTTACATTTACATACATTATATATATATATATATATATATATATATATATATATATAT
>NC_069001.1:15345929-15348511 GCF_001194135.2 Octopus bimaculoides | reverse complement strand
ATGGGGGAACCTTCATGTAAATCGTTGCTATCTGTAGAATGTGCTATTTACTGTTAGCTATGGAAAAGTAATCTTTTTCTTATCTATAAATACCCACACCCTTTGTTATATTAGGTTTGTCTTTTTAATATTTTTTTGTGTGTGTTGGGGAATAGCTGAACATTGAAGTCCGCATTCCTGTTTGCTAATAAAATGGTCTTCTCTGCTATATGGCGATCCTACTACTGTAGCAAATATTCTTTGTCTATTTCTTAAATATTGTATTACCTGTTTCCTACTGTCACCACCGTGTCCATATTGTCACCTTTGTGGTCATTAAGCTGTCTTAATAACTACGGCTTTGTTCACTTACCCCTCCCCCCCGTCTGTTGTCAACACTGTGACTGCTATTCCGAAAGTCTGCCACTATTTTCCCCCTCCCCAGTTCTTGTTCCCCACCACCTCTACTCTTCTTGCCCCTTCACATTGAATTTATTTCTCTTTTATATTCTGATATTACTTACTGCCTTGTCCAGTTGCCCCTCCGTCTGTTCTGTCATCGCTGTTTTTCCCCTTTGCAGTTCTTGCCCTTCACTACCATTTGTTCCCCTATTATATTTCTTGTACTACTTAACTGCCTTGTCCAGCTGGCTCCTCCGTGTTTTTCCAGCGCTTCGTTTTATACCAATCACCACTAAACTCTCGTACTCTTCTTGTCTTACCCACTCAAATTTTCAACGCCTCCCTCCTCAATAACCACTGTTTACACACACACATACACACAACCACGCACACACCCTGTTATCTCTGGGTTTAACCTCTCCGACTTCATTTCTTCTTTCAAAGCTTTTCTTCTCAAAGATATAGATATATATATATAATCTTCATATCGATTTCTTTTGTACATTGATAACTAAATACTGTTATACTTCGTTTTCTCGCACAATTCCATCATATACTGAACTTCGTATTGAAGCTTTTTAATCTGTGTCAATCGAAGACAGTCTTTTTTCTCTTTATTTTTTTTTTCTGTGAGTGGCGTGACGTGACACCGAGAAAGTTTGATTTAATTATTTGCAAAGTGGTCTGGTCTTCTTCACTCTCTCGACCAGCTGTTCAATGTTTTTGACGACAGTTCGAACCTGTTACATATATAAACCAGTGCCCATCAACTGACGTTTTCAAGGCAGATCCTCCTTGTTCTGCTACTAGCTTCGTTGAAGTCAATTAAAATCAAACCAAAATTAAACGTTAAAAATATATAATTTACAATATTTAATTTGAACGTTTTCTAGCTAATCTTATACCTGGTCTTGTCCTGGTAATTTAACTAAGCTAGTCTTGTTTGTTTTAGCCCCAGATCAGCCATGACTGAGCAGACTCAAAAACTGTCCTAACCATGACCATCGCGTATGACTCTATACCTTGGAATCAGTTGTCTATTGTGGCCTTTTCTTTTTGATTTTTAGGATGGTAGGGTTTAGTTGCGTATTACTGTATGCGTTGGAATCATTTGTCTATTGTGGCCTTTTCTTTTAAATTTTTAGGGTAGGTAGGGTTTGGTTTCAGGGAAGTTTGGCTATTTCTTGTAGGTTGAACGACCAAGTAGTGGCTCTTCTGCTCTCGTTAGAATTTTTGTGGAGGCTTTTCCTTCCCCGTCCACTCAAATCCCATTTCTTCATTTGAACCTCCCCTTCCAAAGAAATGTGTGTGTATACACACACACACACACACACGCACACACAAATTCTACTGTGAAATCTTGGCTTGCGAATTTAATTCGTTCCTGGAGGCCGTTCGTCACCCAAAATGTTCGTTAACCGATTTGTTCGTGTTGAAAGGTACTCGTTAACCGAAGTTTTACTATATACAGTTTTATACATGCATTTCAGCCAATTATCAATTTCACTGTATAGTGTGAACATAAAGATATCCACGCTCTATTGACAAATATACGAGTGCCTGTCTTTTTTCTGGCTTAAGGATTCCTAGATGCACACGCACACATTACGCGCGCATATCTGTAGAATCGGAAATTATCTAATGCTCCAAAATCCGCAATTTTTTCGGATCTGTATATTTTAAGCGTCGTAGAGTGCGAATCTACAAAAGAAAAACATTTGGTGGTGGAGGAAAATTAGACTTTTGCACCCACCTTTTTCTGTGTAATTTTTCAGTTTTTACTTTGAAATTTTTATTTTCAGATTTGTTTTAAATATTTGACATGATAATTCAAAATTGTGTGTAATACAAATCCAAAGAAATGTTTGCACTCACTCACTCACACAAAAGCTAAGACTGAAAATTTGTAGTGGGGTTTAGCAAAAAAAACAAACAAAAAAAGCCCTCCCTTAACTTCTATGTAGAATCGTAATCTGCGATGCATAAATCACATATCCAGAGAAATTAAGGTTTTCGACACTACATAATTTCTAAAATGAATGCCTTTTTTTAATCGTGATGAGCGAAATGTTGCCTACTTGTTTACTGCTGGTTTTATCGCAAAATCTATCAAAATTAGACGGTTTGGTGTTGGTCAGGCCTGACAGAGTAGATCTATCCACGGTTACAGGCGTTCTGGCCGCGATCACCTCGTCCTCCTT
>NC_069001.1:15340439-15345662 GCF_001194135.2 Octopus bimaculoides | reverse complement strand
TTTTTTTTGTTTTTACCTCCCCACAATTTTCAAAAATTTTTTTTAATGAAAATTTCTACAAATGCTGTGTTCCGATTACATCAGACATTAATGTGGAAAAAATTGTTAGGCGTGCGCACACACATACTGACACATTTAAAAATGAAACTTGAAATTGAAAAAAATTGCAATATCACTATGCACGTGTGGTACGCCCACCAATTTTTTTTTTTTTTTTCCACATTAAACTGATATTGTCGTAATCTACTCCATCTGAAAGGTACTCGTGGTAAAATTCATGAAAAATGAGTTATTTGGATCAGGCTATTGTTAAATAGCGTACTGTCGTGTCTGAAAATTAAACTTAGAAAATATAAAAATGTTGGCGTTTGTAAGGTTTCATTTATTGTTGAAAATCTGTTCCCATGCTCAGAATAATAAAGTTTCACACTATAAATAGAAAGATTTTCACACTGAAACGAAAATACTGGGTACAATAAAAAGTAATTTTATTGGTGTGTGGACTAAATTGCTTGTCCAAATCAGAATTGTTTGGGTGTTCCAAATGTATGTGAATAGAGTACTTGGCATTTGTCTGTCTATCTCTCTAGCTGGGCATAGGTGTGTGTGTGCATTATGCATACTTTGTATATGTGCAGGTGCAGTATGATGGCTGACCAAAGCCTTGTGGATAGATTTGGTTCAGGAAACTGAAAGCAGTGTGTGTGTGTGTGTGTGTGTGTACCAGGTGCAACTCTCCAGCTTACCAGTTCCATTCAAACCCATGCCAGCATGGAAAGCAGATGTTAAATGGTGATGTGCATGTCTTTGTGTCTGTCCATCCCACTATTTCATGAACTGGTGTTGCTGTATTTATGTCCCTGTAACTTAGCATCTTGGCGAAAAAGACTGATAGAATAAGAACCAGGTTTCATTTTACTAAATTGTGTCTGTCCGTCCCACTATTTCATGAACTGGTGTTGCTGTATTTATGTCCCTGTAACTTAGCATCTTGGCGAAAAAGACTGATAGAATAAGAACCAGGTTTCATTTTACTAAAATTTCAAGGCTCTGCTCCAACATTGCTGTAGTTTAACTACTGAAGCAAAAGGTAAAAAAAATTAAAACTCATCAATAGTCAGCTTGTGGGTGTGTTTGCTGTTACACTAATGAAATAGTGTCAATTAGTAGATTGTCATAGGACACACTGGACGGGTGCTTTTTACTGTCATGGTACTTTGGTTTTATTTTAGTTCTAATACAGTGAAGTGGAGTCTAGAAGATAGTTTCAAAAGTAGGAATTTAATATTTGATTTGAATAGATTCACTGTTCCCTGATTAATAAAACTGTCATGAGTTTTGTCTACATGGGTGCACTTCTGTATATAATGTATATTTAACGTCCGCTTTCCATGCTAGCATGGGTTGGACGATTTGACTGAGGACTGGTGAAACCGGATGGCAACACCAGGCTCCAATCTAATTTGGCAGAGTTTCTACAGCTGGATGCCCTTCCTAACGCCAACCACTCAGAGTGTGTGTATATATATATATATATATATATGTGTGTATCTGAAGGCACATGACTTAGTGGTTAGGGTGTTGCACTCATGACTGCAAGATTGCGGTTTCAATTCCCAGACCAGGCATAGTTGTGTTCTTGAGTAAAGCACTTTATTTCACGTTACTCTATGATCATTTCATCATCTAACGTGTGGCACATAGTGCACCTGTAAAGGTATTGTTGATTTGATGGAGGGAGTGAGCTTATGAATGGACAAACATTTGATCACTATAAAGAAATCATCTGTGTGGTTTGTGTGGCAAGAAATTGCCGGACCCCCATACATTGTCTAATGATGGGAGAGTGTGTGTGTGTAAAACAAATGTATTAGTAGCTGTGTAATTATATATCATAGGTTGGTTTCACAAATTATTTAGGAATGTAACTGTCCACGTGTATTATTGGCTTGGTTACCCTCTCCTCACAGTCAGAAGCTGGAACAGATCACTTAACTCTCTTGATAGTCAATGTAACAAGCAGCAAGGTAGATTTTTTTCTTTTCTTTTCTGAGTCTCATAGACATCTACTTTAGGACACCTCAGTCATGGTGGTCACTACAGAGTTTACCATCTTTTGCAACCTTTTTGTAAGTAGTGACTCCACAACCTAGAAACATGCCCCACCTGACATCACCGTTAATAGCAGGACTTTGATGTTGGTGACAGTCATTTTAGTGGATGTTGAGGATAGAGCAGAGACAAAAACTGGAAGTGGGTAACCAGTGACGGGGTGAAAGTAGGTAACCGCTGACTGGAGTGTTGCATGGGAGGGTGGTTTGTATTACACCTGTTTTGTATAACCTACTAAATCTTTGCTTTTGCCTGTCTGATGTCTACTTTTGTTGATCTTGGCATCTGATGAAATTGTGCACCTCAGACCATCTTCAACTCTGTCTTGCTGAGTAATAGAGGCAGTTTGTTAAATCTTAACCATGCTGTGGGCTGATTGAAAACTTCTCTCTTTAGACTTCTAGTCAGGACTAATCTTTTTGCAAAGTATAGCATTTATTAGATTTATTAAATATTTCATAAGCCACAGCTTTCAGGAAGGGTTGGGTGAGGGAGCCGATTATATTTCCTACTCTCCACTGTTTCTTATGAATCCTAGAAGGATGAAAGGTAAAATTAACCCTTGGTAGAATTTGAATTCAGAATGTAAAGGACCTGAACAAATGCTAAAATTCTACCAATCCACCACTCAATAGTTTTTCATTTTACTTTTATGAAATTACACCTTGGGTATCTTTATCTGTTGGTTCACTATTTCCCCATTGTCATAGGACTTTTCCAGAGTCTTGGCTTAGGCTGAATCTGGGCTATAGTGAATCACAGCTATAGCAGATGTTCAGCTTCTGGGGGTATGTTAAGGGCATGGTGGGTCAACCAGGCTGGTCTGAGGAGTGTTTTACAATGTTAC
Source organism: Octopus bimaculoides (assembly GCF_001194135.2). Lineage (NCBI taxonomy): Eukaryota > Metazoa > Mollusca > Cephalopoda > Octopoda > Octopodidae > Octopus > Octopus bimaculoides. The sequence continues at coordinate 15,342,703 of NC_069001.1, read as the reverse complement.
TGAATATGGCCTTTCTGTTGCTTGAAACTTGAACATTTTTGGCTGGGTTTCTTCAGTAGAGTCTGTTGAAAATCAGAAGTCCTTAATGAATTTCAGAGGTTATGGATTGTCGGTTACCCTTGCTTGGTTTAGTTAGACTTCCAATGCTATTGCTTAGTAGCTGTCCAACTGCCATACAGATTGAGGAATGTGTGGCAAATGAATTGTTCTGAAAAGGACTTGTTAGGTACCCTACTACCAACAGTGTTATCCATTCGTGACACCTTTCTTATATAGACACAGGTGTGTTTAAGAAGTTCACTTCCCAGTTATGTTGTTTTGGGTTCAGTCTTACTGCAAGACACCTTGGACTAGCATCTCTTATAGCCACAGGCTGTCTGAAGCCCTATAGATGAATTTAGTAGCTGAAAATTGAAAGTGCATCACATGAGTGTGTATGTTTGTCTTCTCATCTTGACATCATATGGATTGTAAATGAGTGTCAGTGTCATCCAAGTGGTGTTGTTTCTAATCTTTTGTGAAAAACTTGTCTAATCACGGAGAGAAATACTAACTTGCTTGGAAATAGGTGGCACTTTGTGACAGGAAGAGCATCTGGCCATAGGAAAATCTGTCAAGGAGTTCTGTTTACATGCAAGAATGGAAAAGTGGACATTACAGTTATGTATACAGGCAACAAGGTGGTGGAAATGTAAGGGCATTGGAAGAAAACTTTGCAGTATTTGTTCCTGTTTCGAGTTCAAAACTTGCTGAGGTCAATAGTACCTTTCATCCTTTAGGCGGAGGGCAATAAAATGTAGTACTCTTTCTTGCCATACTCTTTCACCACAACTTTCTCTCACTCTTACTTCCTGTTTCTGTTGTGCCTGTAATTCAAAGGGTCAGCCTTGTCACTATGTGTCACGCTGAATATCCCAGAGAACTACATTAAGGGTACACGTGTCTGTGGAGTGCTCAACCACTTGCACGTTAATTTCATGAGCAGGCTGTTCCGTTGATCGGATCAACTGGAATCCTCGTTGTCGTAAGCGATGGAGTGCCATCATATGTGTTACATAGTTGTTAAATGAGTATATAAAGTATCTGAAGAAAGAAAATATAATAATTGTCAGAATTTGAAGATGAATATTTATCCTCACTTAAACATGGATGTTCTGTTAAAACAAACTATTCCGCAGTAAATACCATGAGAAAAAACTTTCATAGGCTTTTGTGCAAAAATGCACTCTCGTTTATATTGCTATATTCTTCATTCCTATTTATTGTGCCAGACAGCACACTCTACCTGTCACAGTGGCATAGGAGGTGTGCCACCTGGCACAGTGCTTGTATCACCCCCATTTAACCTTGGACCTCCAACTCTGTACAGGATTATACAGCTGACCCTAATATGCTGCCCTTATGAAGGCGTCACCCTGCTCACCCTTTCCTAGCTAAGCTACTAGATCACCAATAATTGCCATGCGTCTGTTTTGAGTCCTACTATTAAAAATGAATTATTTGTACAAGTCTTACATAAAATTCCTGATGTGAAATCTGTGTTGAAACAAAGATTGTTATATTTCAGATTGGTCATATTTTGCTTATTAAACACGTGCACTTTTGTGTGTGTTTAATTGGCAAAATATGACCATTCCCATTTGTAACAATTTATGTAGAATGTTTTGTTTTAAATAGAATTTTCTTCAACCTTTATACAGGGTTATTGCATGTATGTTTTGTGCATGTGTTTAAATATTTTTAGACAGAGGAAGGAACAAATTAAAGAAAAAAAATAATGATCAAAAGTTTAGGTAGTAGACTTTTCTGACTAATTCCATCATAGCAAATATTTCCAAAGAGATTCAAATAGCTAATTCAGCTGAGCTTCTTCAATTTCCTTGTTTATAAACTTAAAGGCTTGTGTTCTAGTTCTGTATATGTGTTGACTGCTTAATTTTATTTGAGTGTACTTGTAGGATGATTGGTGTATGTGTGTGTGTGTGTCTACATACACACACTTTTATTCATTTGTTTGTCATTTGAGTGCAGTCATACTGGAGCACTGCCTTTAGTTGAACAAATCTGTCCTAGGACTTTTTCTTTGTAAGCCTAGTACTGACTCAGTTGCTGAACCACAGTTACGGGGGATGTAAACACACGAACATCAGTTGTCAAGCGATGGTGGGGGAACAAAAAAAGAAAACACATGTACATATATATATGTGTGTATATATATATATATATATATATATATATATATATATATATATATATATATATAT
>NC_069001.1:15338258-15339703 GCF_001194135.2 Octopus bimaculoides | reverse complement strand
GTAGGAAATTTGAAAAAATTTGAAATACTTGAAGTGGTTGGCAGAAATTTAACAAGATCTGTCTGTTCTAACAAGTACCACCTGAACAGCTTCTGACTGTTCAAGCGTATTGAATGGTAAAAACCTTTCATTCATGATCCTCACCCACTGTGACCTGTTGATGTAACCTGGACTGCATTTCTCTCTTTTACTTGTTTCTGTCATTTTGACTGTGGCCATGCCGGAGCACCTCCTTTAGTCAAGCAAATCGACCGCAGGACTTATTCTTTGGATACCTAGTACTTGTTCTATCGGTCTCTTTTGCTGAACCGCTAAGTTACGGGAATATAAGCACACCAGCATCAGTTGTCAAGCGATGTAGGGGACACACAAACATACATACACACACACACACACATACATATACACGTATACGATGGGCTTCTTCCAGTTTCCGTCTACCAAATCCACTTACAAGGCTTTAGTTGGCCCGAGGCTATAGTAGAAGATGCTTGCCCAAAGTGCCACGCAGTGGGACTGAACCCAGAACCATGTGGTTGGTAAGCAAGCTACTTACCACACAGCCACTCCTGCGCCTATTTGTGCAATATTTTCTTTAAAAAAAATTAATGAATACATTTATATGTACATACAGGTAGTGGGAGAGGCTGATAGTCCGATATGCTCATGCTTGCTCGCACACACACACACGCACACACATTTCAACAGTATCAACACCAAGCAGTGTTTATGCATAAGTGAACTTCTGTTAAAATACATTTATTTGTTGAAATGTTGCAAACATTTTAATCAACCTAAAGTTTGCTTCCATATATATGTATGTGTATATTTGTGTATATATAGGGAAAATAGAAATTGAAAATGCACTGAAGCATACAAATTCAAATTGGGACAGATTTTTACTGTAAAAAAAAAATCACTTTACATGTTCAACTAATTTAATATATGCTATCAAATGTCAACTATGTAATGAAGATTACATAGATCAAAGCTTACTCTAAGAAATAGACTGACCATCCACTGACAACAAATACAAGACCCCAGTACTAGACAGATTCCACTGAGTGGACACATAGACGTATGTACAAAAAATAAGTCCCCCAAAACCCAGGTCTTCCACTCTACCTATGTTCAGCGAATACCACAGATGAAGCACAGATAAACAAAGAAAGTACTTTCATACAAAAGTATAAACCAAGACTTTAACAAAGTATATATATGCAAATAACTATTCACATACAAAACTCATTCTACCTAACATGAAGGAACCTACGCAGCTAACTTTAGCCACTGGATTACATACAAACGATTCCTGCCTACTCTCCCACCAGACAGATTAAATTTGGAGTGCCTTGATTGTAACTAAAAATGTTCTTAACTGTGTTGGCCTTCTTTTTAGGTGCAAAATATACTGTCACGTGACACAAACACACAGCGGGAAACGT
>NC_069001.1:15333031-15337885 GCF_001194135.2 Octopus bimaculoides | reverse complement strand
ATATATATATATATATATATATAAATATATACCAGAGTAAGCACATAAAATGTGCAACAAGGTGGAAAAAAGTACTCAAATACCAGAGGTAGAGTAATGTTTTATTTAAAAGCAGCAGAAATATAACAAAAGACTGTTACTCAGTTTCACGTTCCCATTCATCGGACAAAAACTGTCCGATGAACGGGAACGTGAAACTCAGAGTAAGTCTTTTGTTATATTTCTGCTGCTTTTAAATAAAGTGCGCGTGCGTGTGTGGTTAAAAAAAAAAACAACAAAGTGAGGACGTGATATGGATAGTGTTATTGGACGCTCAGGAAAGGAAAGGAAAGAGTGTATGACGTTTCGGGCGTAGCCCTTCGTCGGAAAGCTCGGAGAAAGAGGAAAATGGTACCGATGCCCACGAGGTTGGGTGGGAGGAGAGCAGCTGAGAGACCAAGCCTACTTGGATCTGGTCTGACCTATGGTTACAAACATGTTCGATTTGCCTGCTTGACTGAATTTAGCAACAAAATCATGCACCCTATGAATTAGGAAAAAAAAAAATGTATATATATATATATCACACACACACTTTAGATTACATTATCCAATGCATGAGGTCTGGCGAGAGGGAAAGAGATGGTCGTAGCTGCAATATCTTTGTTCATAAAACCTCAACTGTAACAACAATAATATCTCGTTTCTATGGTGCTTTGTGTTGTTAGCAAACATTGTTGGAAACCTGCTGGTGTGTTGTTGACAGTGATTCCATGTTATGTTGGTTAGAAATATTGATCTGTCGACTGATTGAACTACCAACTGGTGCCGTTCTATTATTTCTTCTTCCTCAACTGTCGTGATTGAGCTTATTAATGATAGTAGTTTCCTCTCTCTCTCATTTTTTCTTTTTTTTTAAGCAGATTGTTGATAATATTATAGGAGTTTAAATTACGCCCCAGTGTCTCTAATTTTTTCTCTCTGCCACTTTCTTTCTTCCTCTTTCCTGCTTGTAATGCACTCTGTGTCTCTCTCTTACTTGCTCTCTACACAAACACAGAGTCGATGCTAAAGATACTTGAAACACTTTGGTTCCAGTGTTCACTTTTTCAAGTGGTTTTTACTAATAAAATCCTGTACTTAATAGTGTCTAAATAAATGTTTCTTGTTTTGATTCAAATATTTTCTGACCTTTTCGAATGTTATGTTTATTAAAAATTAGGCTCATGTACACATACATAGTATCATTGGCGACTGCCATGTAGTGGTTACCACTTTTGAGGGCTTCAGTCAGTTACATCAACTCCAGTATTTTGGTACTCTGCACTTGTTATAGATGAATGGCATGAAATTCCATTTTCTTTTTATGCATACATACTTAACAGCTGAATAGTAGCCATAGGATTTTGGGTTTGATTCTACTGCATGGCATTTTGGGCCATGTCATTCTTTTTATATCCTTGTGTCAATCTGTATCTTGTAAATGTAATTGGTTGGACAGAAACTGTGGCGTGGATTGACCTATAATTCAAATTCAAAAAGTACATCCTTGTCCTGCAGCGCACACTGTCATGCCAATTCTGCCTGAGAATTAAGGCTATTCGTGTCTGGTATACTCAGTCACTTGGATATTAATTTAGGAGCAAGTAATTCAGTAGATCAGGCAACTGAATCCTTGTCAAATAACAGATCTATTGCATACATGCATAGCATTATTTGAAAAACGTGCAAGGCGTTGTAATGTGAAGAGAATACTGCTTCAAATATACTCTTCTCCAACTCCTGCTAGCATGGAAAATACCCAATGCTAAATGATATGAGCTAATGTGTTTACATTTAAGCTTTCTAAAATTTAAATTCTTTTTTGTATACAAAATGTTTATACATACATATTATCTAGATAGTATGTATGTACAGATAGTATAACTAGTGGTATAGTGTGTATCAGTTACAGATATTTAGTGGAAATAGCTTGACTGCATGCAAAAACAAACTTGAGCAGCGTGTCCATGTATCAAATTCCACTATGTACTTAATGTATCTCCCTCACCATAACTTATTTAAAAATTTAAGAATAAAATCAGGTTGTGGTTAGAATAGCTTTGACCTTTATCCATCACAATCACTTGTAAAGACATGCACCATATAATAGGACTGAGCTCTTTTGAAGTAAACCTTTTTTGTCAAGTTATGTATAAAAGCTATATAAACTGAAGAATTACTCAATGCTTTTTAGTAGAATAAAAGTTTATTAAATTTTCACTAGAAGGGCAGCATTGACTTATGTTTTGGCATGCTAGCTTTGTGGGACTATAAATGCTAACAAGCCAAAACCTTGAGGTTGGTGTCACTTCTCTTTTTGTAAAAGTTTAAGAAACCTACTTGTATATAAAATATATTAAAACTGAAATTTACAAGAATTTTCTAGACAGTGATGACTTAAGTAATTGCTTTCTTTTAGTAAAAGATAATTTCATTTGAAATTATATATTTTTCTTTGTAATGAGCCAAAATCTAATGTTAAATTATCTATTTTCATCTTTTAATTGGAATGAGTCTATATTTAACTACCCACAATTGGTAGTTTCTACTAAGGTCCTGAGAGAATGAAATATTATAAACAAGATGTTACTATATTCTGGTTTCCCACCTACATGTTATAATTCCTACAATGCCAGATGATGCTAAATATTCTGTTTTGAAATTCAAATAAATCTAAGTGGGATATGTTATTGTAATCAGCATCACTATCCTTAAACGTCTGATTTCTATGCTGGCATGTTCCACCCTAATGAAAAAATAGTGGGTGCCTCATCCTCCTGTGAACAGTTTTGTCTTTGGACATAGGATCACTGACCATAATTTGTTAATTCCTTTTTCTGATTTTTATTGTTAGGTTGTATGTCTTTTTTTTTCACTTTGCTAACATGGGTCAGATGAATTATTTTTGAGTCACTGTTTTGCAGCTGGTTGCCTCTCCTGTGGTTTAATCCACCCTTGTTTTTCATGTAAAGGATTGTAGTTTACATGTCTTCAAAGGCATCGAGTGAGTGAATTGTTTGTTGACATGGGTGTGGTGAGCAGGAACATAACTATTTGCAGCTTGCAGTATTTGGAAAAGGGGAAATGTAAGCACGCACACACACACACACACACACACACACAGTTGTGCATATATATACACATTTATGCACATATGCATGAACATCATCATCGTTTAACGTCCGCTTTCCATGCTAGCATGGGTTGGACGATTTGACTGAGGACTGGTGAACTGGATGGCTGCACCAGGCTCCAATCTGATCTGGCAGTTTCTACAGCTGGATGCCCTTCCTAGCACCAAGGATACCCTTCCTAGCGCCAGCACAATTGCACCTGATTGCATGCTCATATGCAGACATTTACACATGCACGTTTATGTAGATGCACACACACACACACATGTGTATGTGATGGGCATCTTAAGATATAGCTGCCTATGGTTGGATGTGTCACTCTTTGAACTTGAATGTTTTGAGGTCCTATAACTGACTCAGTGCTGTGATGCTAACTTGATCTAATTGGCCACCATTTTGCCAGGCTTTAACTTTAGATGAACATTCAGATTATTCTGTCAAACATAATGCCCGTCTATTTGTATTGTTTTGAATTTACCCTTTAGCATTTAGATTACTGTCAAATGTAATGCTTATTTATTTAGTGTTTTCAATTAATCATGCATTACCTCATTTTTTAATTATTTCTGGAGTGATATTGTAGGATAGGTATAAGAGGTCAGATCTGGCCAGTTTGACCATAAAACAGGTAGAATATATGGACCGGATATGGCTGATTTAAATGAGTTAATTGTAGCTTTGAGTTTTCAATGATGTGATTAAGCTTTGACATTGTTAGATAGGTGTAATAGACCAGATCTAGTCAGTTTGCACATTTTGGGCCAGCTGGACTGGCTCTTGTGCGGGTGGCACATAAGATGTACCATCTTGAGCGTGACCGTTGCCAGTACCGCCTGACTGGCCTTTGTAGGATTTTCGAGCGGGATTGTTGCCAGTGCCCCTGGACTGGCTCTTGTGCGGGTGGCACATAAAAGACACCATTTCGAGCATGGCCGTTTTCGTGCAGGTGACACGTAAAAGCACCCACTACACTCTGAGTGGTTGGCGTTAGGAAGGGCATCCAGCTGTAGAAACTCTGCCAAATTAGATTGGAGCCTGGTGTTGCCATCCGGTTTCACCAGTCCTCAATCAAATCGTCCAACCCATGCTAGCATGGAAAGCGGACGTTAAACGATGATGATGATGATGATGATGATGATGATGATATATCCAGTTTAAATGCTAAAAGGTTAAGCACTCAAGTTTTCCAGTTGAATGGACTGGAACAATGTGTAGTGTCTTATCTGACACAATTCACTGCCTGGATTGTGAATTGAACTTGTGCCCTTATGACTGAGAGCCCAGTTGCCTATCCACAAGGTCATACGCCATCTTTTGCAACATTAATGGTTGTAAGTGTATAAAAAAAGTCCTTTTGTGGTGCATCTGTACTAAGAAAAATCTTTTCACAAATTCAAAGAGAATTTTTATTAAATTATTGTTTGGTCCAAGACTTAAAATAGTTTCCTTTTATGTTTTGGGTTTTTCAAAACAGTTGGTGAATGGTTTTCAGATGAAATTTTGTCTGCTAGTGAAGAGGTGGGAGTCCATATTCCTTTGTTTGTGGGATCATCTGGCCAAAGAGGAATAACTGAAATCTCCCTTGGATCACATTAGGAACACTTTAGATAAGGTAATCGTGGATGTAGCTGTGTGATAAGTAGCTTGCCTACCAACCACATGGTTCTAGGTTCAGTCCCACTGCATGGCACCTTGGGCA
>NC_069001.1:15329995-15332931 GCF_001194135.2 Octopus bimaculoides | reverse complement strand
GGAGCTGTTTTTTTTTTTTTTAATCTTTTATCTTTCCTTTTAGTGAATCATTCTTGACACAGGCATAGCTGTTCTTTTTCACCCCTACACCAGGTTCTGACGACTTATTTGCACTTCAGTGGTGCTTCAAACTTCCAGTTTCCTCTGGCTCTGTCCTGATTGGGCATGGATTGCCATCTTTTTGGTCCCTGGCCGCCTGTTGTAAAATCTTGGTTACGAGTTTGATCTTGTAGCCTTTTGTGCAAGTGTTTTCTAGGACTTGTGAGTAAAATTTGGTTGATCTAAGGTTTACTGAAGGCCATCATTGTGTGTGTGTTCCTTTTATTCTTGTCTTCTCATTGGTGTCACTTTAGCAGCCATGACTCTTGTTAACAGCATGCTTGAACAATATGTTCAGCAGCTCAGAAAGTTGACATGTAAATACTAGTGGTATTAAATCCTTTAAATTAAGGGTTTCTTTCAGGATAGGCTTCCATCAGCCATAGAATAAATACTGCCTCAAGAATAGAAAAAGCATGGAAATGTGAGAATGGAAAAAAAACTTAAATGTCTTACATATCTTAAACCATTGTAGTTTTGGAAAAATTCATGGCAATTTTATTATGACAACTTACCAAGCTTCCTGGTAACCTGAAAAAAAGTCTGTTAAACTAGCATCAAAAGGAATATTTTTACTCCTAGAATTAAGCTTTTTGAGATTTGGTTTGGGATTTTTTTAATACTCATGGGAGAAGTGAATGGTAGTTCTTGTGACTCTTGCAGGCTTTCTTTGACTGAGATTAAATGTGCTTGGTGTTTAGCTTGAACATCTACCATGAAATTGAGAAACTGAGAAAGGAACTGGGGTTTGGTTCAAGTACTTGCATGGAATAAACTCAACTAAAAGCACCTAATGGACAGGTGGTTGAGTTTTTGTTCCATACAAGAATCGAAAGTATTAACTGTATCTTAGCATACTTTGGAATAACTGTTTGATGCTTTAGCACATAAACTGGTTGTATTCAGTCTAAATATTTTACCAATTTTGTTTCCAAACTGTCCAAATCAAACCTCTTACACCGACCCTGCACTTTCAATCTAAAAATAAACGTTCTAGTTTAATGCCTGTTTTCATGCTGGCATGGGTTAGACGGTTTGACATGGAGCTGGTATGGCTGAGGAGGGAATCACCAGGCTTTGTTGTCTGTTCTAGCATGGTTTCTATGGCTGGATGCTCTTCCAAACACCAACCACTCTGCAGAATACTGGGTATCTTTTTTATATGGCACCTTCACCTGTATTGACTCTGCTTTGGTGGATGGGTCTTCTTGAGTACTGCAAGGCACCAGATATCTCTGACCTTTATCACAAATCAATATCACCAAAGTCTCAAAACTGGGATAAAGCTTAATTCAAAACTATTCTTTTATTCCTTTACTGGTTTGTCATTTGACTGCGGCCATGCTGGAGCACTGCTCTGAAGGGTTTTTAGTTGAACATATTGACCCCAGGACATTTTTTAAAGCCTAGTACTTATTCGATCTGTCTCTTTTGCCAAACTGTATGTTATGGGAACATACCCACCAACACCAGATGTCAAGTGGTATTGGGGGACAAGCACGAAGATACACACAGATATATATATATATATATATATATATATATATGTGTGTGTGTGTGATGGGCTTCTTTCAGGTTTCATCTATCAAATCTACTCAAAAGGTTTTGATCAGTTCAAGGCTATAGTAGAAGACACTTGCCCAAGGTGCCACACAGTGAGACAGAATCCAGAACAATGTGGTTAGAAAGCCAGCTTCTTACTATGCATCCATTCCTGTGTCTGATCTGAATAAATAAGCATTATATTTGACAATCTGATAAGTAATGGGTTAGGACTGCTTTAGAAGCTGGGTGGTCCATGTTTGAGGATTAATCACTTATTTTGTCTTTTGTCATCATTACTGGTACTGGTTATGCTGTTGTCAAATTGGTTTTTGAATTGAGCTATTCGTTGGGTAGTTGGCTTTTTGAAGTTTCTTCCAGGGTTTTGATTTTAGAGCTGAATTGAACACTATTCCTTGAGGTAACCTTTCAGTTGTCACTTGACCTGCTGAAAATAACAGCCAAAACTTCTTTGAATCACGCCTTACCATCTTAAATAATGAAAAATACATGGGCAATGCCAGTTTCTAGAGAACCTCTACTCCCACTTTCTCAGTCATAACTTTGATCAGAATTGATGTGGGTTAAGTAAGGCCTACATACAATTAGATTTTATATTAGGGTCCAGTTATATTGAATTTTGTCTTAAAGTCTGTTAAGGTAAATATTAAATTCTATATTAGGTGCTAAGTATTTCGTGCTGTTAACCATTGCATTGTATTTGAGCTTTCTTTAGATTTGTGTATATTTCATCAAGGCTCACTCACCAACACATTGCAGCTTCTGGGCCCCATCTGTTCCATCCCTTCTATCTTACTAAAGTCACCCAGAGGTCAGGTGATGGTGTTAAAATTTGGCAATGAATAAGTCTGTTGCACTAGTAGGCATCAGTGCAATTTGAACTTGGCACACACAGCTGGAATAAATTCTGCAAGGGGAAACCTAGGTGACCACTTGGAAAACCTAGGTGCTGTAAGCATCTCACACTAAGGCATAGCTGTGTGCTAAGAAGCTTGCTTCTCAGTTACATGGTTCAGTGTTTAGCCCTGCTGCATGGCACCTTGGGCAAGTGTCATCTATAGCCTCAAGCCTACCAAAGCCTTGTGAGTGGGTTTGGTAGGTAGAAACTGAAAGAAGCCTGTTATATATATATCTCTCTCTCTCTTTCTTTATCTCTCTCTTTCTTTATCTCTCTCTTTCTTTATCTCTCTCTTTCTTTATCTCTCTCTTTCTTTATCTCTCTCTTTCTTTATCTCTCTCTTTCTTTATCTCTCTCTTTCTTTATCTCTCTCTTT
>NC_069001.1:15321066-15329693 GCF_001194135.2 Octopus bimaculoides | reverse complement strand
TCTTTATCTATCTCTCTCTCTCTCTTTATCTATCTCTCTCTCTCTCTTTATCTATCTCTCTCTCTCTCTTTATCTATCTCTCTCTCTCTCTCTCTCTCTCTCTTTATCTCTCTCTCTCTCTCTATCTCTCTCTCTCTTTATCTCTCTCTCTCTCTCTCTCTCTTTGTCCCTCCCCACCATCGCTTGGCAACCCATGTCGGTGTGTTTACGTCCCTGTAACTTAGTGGTTTGACAAAAGGACTGATAGAATAACTACTAGGCTTACAAAGAATAAGCCCTGGGGTTGATTTCTTTAACTAGAACCTTTAAGGCGGTGCTCCTGCATGGCCTCAGTCAGCAATAAGAGAATATAGCTGGATGTTGCTAACCCTTCTTTTTAAAATTTCTTTTTCCAAGTACAGGGTCTCTTATTTCATATTCCTTTGAAGGTACAAAGCAAGTAGACAATTTGACAAGTAACAACACCACACAAGACTTTTGCAGAACACAAATATATGCGCACGCGTGCACACACAGAGGCATGCATGGGTTTTGCATCACAGAGCCAGAGACAATTTTGATTGGGTTGGTAGTGAAAAAGAATGAATATTTTGTTTTACTCATTGGACTACAACCATGTTGGTGCACCAGCCTGAAGGGTAGTGTTGATCAGATCAATCCCAGTACTTTTTGTTAAGCCTGGTAGTTATTTTATTGATCTCTTTTGCCAATCTAAGTAATGGAGATGTTAACAAACCAATACCAGTTGGTTTGCTTACAACACTTACATATATCTCGTGTGTGCACAGATCATTTAACATCCATTTTCCATTGCTGACATGGGTTGGACAGTTTGATAGGACCCAATGAAGCTAGGGGCTACACCTGTTCTGGCATGGTTTCTACAGCTGGATTCCCTTAATGCCAACCCACCTTACAGAGTGTACTGGGTGCTTTTTATGTGGAACTAGTGCTTTTAATGTAGTACCAACACCAGTATTTGTGTATGTAAATGTGTATGTATATATAATGGGTTTCTGAACAGTTTCTCTTTGCCAAATTCCCTCACAAAGCATAAACTGGGGTGGCTTTGCGGGCCATAGAAGACACCTACCTCAAGTGCTCTTCAGTAGCACTGAACCTGAAACCAAAGGGTTTACAAATCCCCTTAACCACACAGCCATGTCTGTGCCTGCATTAACATTGCCTCTCCCCACTAAAAAATTTTTTCTCATCCAAATGTCCTTTCCAGTTAATGACATCTCAGTGTTTCATTTACATTAAAATACGCATATTTTCTCTCTGTTACAGGTTGCTGCAATAGCACTGATTGCAGTTGGCATTGTAGTACAGACCAACTTCTCAGGGTATTTGAATTTCTTTGATGCGCCGGTGACTTCGGTGGCGATACTGCTGATAGTTGTCGGTGTTATTATGTTCTTCATTGCTGCATTTGGTTGTTGCGGAGCCATTAAGGAACACAATGTCTGCACCATGGTGGTAAGTATTGCTGTTCTCTCTCATTTTTTTTTCTTTTTGCTATTTGAAATAATAATGCCTTTCCTACCTTTCATTAGTTTCATTCTTTCAACATTGACCATATTAACAGGCTTTGTCCGGAAAAAAAAAATACATAATAACAATCTTATTTATAACTCCTCATAATTCTTTAACATCCATTTTTGATGCTCACATCAGTTGGATGTTGGATAGTCTGACCAGAACTGGCAAGCAGGAGAGCTGCACCAGGTTCCAGTCTGCTTTGGCATGGTTTCCACAGCTGGTTGCCTATCTTAATACCAGCCACTCAACAGTGAGTGTTGGCAGCTTTTAATGTGACGCTGACATTGGTGCTTTTACGTGGTACCAACACAAATGCTTTTTACATGGCACCTGCACAGGACTCTTGCAGGCCAATCCTCTTCACCAGGGGGAGTGGCCTTAACACTTCTGCTGTGGAAGATGGATTGGTGCCAAGTATCTTGGTCCTTTGACATCTCATTTGAAATGTGGTCATCCTTTGGTACTTCATCCCATGTCTTCCTGGTTCCTCTTCTCTTATAAGTTCCATCCACTTTGAGAGATTGGCACTTCCTTATCGAGCTGTTGGCATCCATCTGCACCTCAGCATATTCTTCTCTCTTGCATACTGTATCTAATTCCTCTTATGTCTAACTTCACTCTCAATACACTAGCAGTCTGTCAAGCATGTACACTTAGATTATGCATCCAGTGGTGCATACTAGCCTCATTCTTCTCTAGCCATTGCATTCAGGGCTCATGTCTCACTACTACATAAAATTGCTGTTTGTATACATCATACAATCTTCCTTTCACTTGAAGAGAGACTTTTGGTTAATAGACGCAAAAGCTCTCTGAATTTTCCCCATCTCATTCTTATTCAAGCTACTACACTTTCTGTACATACTCTCCCACTACTAATTTGATCTCCTAGGTAGCAGAACTTTTACTATATCCTTGGGCTTACCAAAGCTTTGTGAGTAAATTTGGTAGATGAAAACTGGAAAGAAGCCCTCTGTGTCTTTGTGTGTGTGTTTGTACCCTCCACTGTTTGACAACTGGAGTTGGTGTGTTTACATACCCGAAACTTAGCAGTTCAGCAAAAGAGACCAATAGAGTAAGTACGAGGCTTTACAAAAAAGAAGTCCTGGGATTGAAGAGTTAGACCAAGTCTTTAAGGCAGTGCCTTAGCATTGCCACAGTGTAATGACTGAAATGTGTAAGACCTGCACATGCATGCAGTCATGTAAACATGTGCATGTAGGTACATGCATCTGCAGACACCTGCATATGTATGCATGTCTGTGCATATATAACTGTCACTGCAGACTCTCCCAGGAAATCGGTCTTGGGCAGCCTGCAGCTGCTGAGACCTTCGGAATGGCACATCTAATTTTTCTGTTCTCTTTTACTTGTTGCAGTCATTAGACTGTGGCCATGCTGGGGCACTCACCTTGAGAAATTTTAGTTGCTCAAATCTACCTCGGTACATTTCTTTTTAAGCTTGGTACTTATTCTACTGATCTCTATTGCTGAACCGCTAAGTCACAGGGATATAAACACTGCAACACGTCAAGCAGTGGTGTACACACACACACACACACACACAGAGGTTTGTTTCAGTTTCTATCTACAAAATTCACTCACAAAGATTGGATGCTATAGGAGAAGACACTTGCCCAAAGTGTCACACAGTGAAACTGAACCCAAAAGCATGTGGATGGGAAGCAATCTTATCACACTGTCATGTCTGCATCTATCACTTTGAATTTGTTTTCATAGTGTCGCCCACTTAATGACAAGCCATGTCTTTATGCAGCTCGCTTCTCAATAAAAATTGTCTCTGCCTTATAACTCCACTTTTATGCTGTGCACAACCACCATACCTACAAGATTTGAGTGGTGGGCCTAATACACCATCCAGCTGAACACCACAATTTGCTCTCTGGTTGAGAGCAAAGTTTTTCTGTTTTCTTGTTTGCTGGACCTGGTGATGGAATGACACAATCATTAGAACACTATACAAAATATCTTTGGTATTTACTGTCCTTTTATGTTCAAAGTTCAAATCCTGCCATGGTAAAGTTTGCTTTTTTTCATCAGGGGTTCAGTATAATACTACCTGGCAATTAAAATCACCATGACACAGGCACACCAACATGACCGTCTGTTGTTAGTGGGTTGGATAGAATACCATGTGGTACTTGTTCAAGTGCTTTACATGTGGAGTTCAGATCCCATCATCTGTTTCGGGGATGAATAAAAAGTAGTAGCCCAAGGCTGTGTAGAGGCAGAACCTTAAGAATGTCAGATTGAATATTTTGCGGTGTTTGTTTTCTTCTTTACATCCTGAGTTCAAACCCTGCCATGACCTCTTCGGGTGGTAGACTTATTCTGTCACTTGGTTTAAGACTCACCCCCCCCACACACACACACCTGGTACTGTGACTGCCTTTACCTATGCCCATGTTATTGCAAATATATTCAGGTCAGGTGTTTGGTTTGAGAATATCTTCTCTCTGCCTACCTACCAGCCTTGAAAGCTCTGTAATGGGTCATGGGTACCACCTTCATGCCTGAATAAAAAAAAAAAAAAAAAAAAAAAAAAAAAAAGAATGTATTTCTCCTCCATACATTGACTTCATCGATCTCACATGTCTGAGGGTCTACAAACCTCATGGACATTGTCTCATTGTGTATTAATCCACTGAAGGGAGTCAACTGTGGCAACTGCCTCACAAGTCCTATCCACAGTTGAATATATAGTCTGATTTAAAACTTGAATCCTCAAGCGAGTCCTGAATGTTGCATAGTCTTCTTTCTCACCCTTACTGTTTTGCATCTGGAGATTTTTTTTGTTCTTTTAATAAGAAACCTTTTTCTAATTCTTAAACACATTCTTCAGGTGTTTATTTAAGGTGTTTTGACTGATCAACACTAACAGACTCCAATCTCTGGCACTCACGAGTACTTCCTCCTCTCCTCACTATGTCTTTTCTCTTACCACTATAGTGACTTCAGTTCCTCAGGAGTTGGTTGGTCTCTGAGCATTTCTTACTCAGGCCATCTTGACTCATTTGTCATCTGTATTGTCTTTCCCTTTCAATTTTATCTCAAGCCTCGCACTAACCGCTTTGCATACTTCAACTCTCTGAAATTCAAGACATATGTTTGTCTGTTGGATGGATGAGGATCAATTAATCATCCTTAAGGATGAATGACTGATGATGTCTTGCATGTTAACCCTTTTGATACCAATTTACCCAAAACCGTCTATAGTTTTATAATACAAATTTCCTGTTTTAAAATTATTTAAATTGAAACTATCCATCAAGATCTCGTGTTAATTTTGAAAACTTGCTTAATAATGGCAGTTATTTTACTAAGTTCTTCATTACTTTCAAAATTGATTGAAACTGGTTCAGTGTATTTCAAGAAAAATATGGTTACAAAAGGGTTAAAGAGAAGAGTTGCACACAGTCAGCCTCACTCTCATCTGTAACCATTCTTCAATCCAGTGGCAAGACCAGGTTGAGACAACTGGTGATGGATGTTGCGAATGACTTACTTGCCTCATTTTGTTCTCTGCACTCCACAATGCATTACTGCAGTGCCTCCCCTCCAATGAACTAGGCAGGTGAAGCTAGACACAGTGGAAAAGTGATGTCTCTCATGTGTTCTTTTGTATTCTCTCAGTTGTTTCTCTACAATATAATCAATGTTTTTAAGCCTCAGACTCAATTTAATTTCTATTTCAGTTTGCTGTTCTTTTGGCCTTGATTTTCATTCTCCAACTGGCTGGTGGAATTGCTGCCTTTGTTATGCGCAGTGATGTAAGTTAATATTGTGTTTTCATATTTGCCCTAAATTTGTGTTCATTTATTTTAAGGAATTTTAAAATTATAACCTTTTTTCTCTCCTTTTTTATTTTTTCCATTGTTTTATATTTCCATGATTTTTTTTATTTTCATTTCTTTAGACGATCTTGAATTCGTTGCTGATCATTAACCTTCAATGTAGGAAGGTTAATTCTAAAAATGAGATGGGGAAATAAACAGAAATAAAAGCAAAAATTTAAAAAAATGGAAAAAAAAAATAAATAAAAGCTAAACAAATGAAAATAAAATGAAATGAACAGGCAAGACCTGTAGTATCACTTCAGAGCATATAATTATAATTCAAATATGACAGTTATAGTAAATGTTCATAAAGTCTCTTACAGCTGTTTCTAGAATAGCTGTGCATACCTCATTGAGCAAAGATTCCTATATAAAAGCCAACTACTCTGTCTTCCGGGAGGAATAATCAAGGAATATCATTAAAGGATATTAATAGTTACAGTTCCATTGTCAAAGAATTAAGGAATAGCCTCTTAAGAATATTTTTTTAATTCTTTCTCTCTGATTTTATATGGAAATCTTTGCTCAAAAGGATATGCAATATATATACGAGCTATAAGATCTTTATGCACATTTACAACTCTGCAATTCTGTTTGAATTATAAATTAAACTATTTAAAGTGATACCATGTCTTATTTGTTCATTTTTTTTTCTTTCTAATGTCTATCTGATCAGTGGTTAGTCACTGATAGCTATTCATTGTTTGATGGTTTCATTACCACTTTTGTTTTAGCTGCAGTTCAATTCGGAGTTTTAGTGGTAAACAAACGTGCTTATTGCATATACCTATGACATTACATCATTAAACATAATTTTATCTGTACTCCATGTATGTATGTATATATATATATATGTCTTTATACATACATATACGCGCATTTTGAAAATAGTATCTTTTTTTTTATTTTGCATTTCTTGCCAAACCCTAGAAATTTGTTTGCACAGGGCCAGATCAGATTGAGCCTGGTGCAGCCTTCTGGCTCACCAGTCCTCAGTCAAACCGTCCAACCCATGCCAGCATGGAAAGCGGACATTAAACAACGGAGGGCCCTGGATTCTCCTTTTCAGAACCTACTTTGGGAGTAACCTGAACTTACATCGTCAGCATAACATTTTTGTTGGTTCTCACTCTTAATGAAGATAATAATTAACCCTAATACAATTTGTGTGTATGTAATAAGTTGGAGTAAATAGAGGCCATATTGATTTGTTCGGGAAATTTTAAGTAATTGCTTCATTGATTTGATTTCCTTCCAACTGATGTCAACTCGTGTTCATTTTTCCAGCTTGAAAACGCCGTTACTGACACCATGACAAAAGCCGAAAAGAATTATCTTCACTCACCTGGTGTCAAGAAAACTTGGGATGATGTTCAAACTGATGTAACTATTCTTCCTCCTTTTCCTCTTTTGTGGGGTTCCATTTTTCAAAAAAAATTAAATTCTTTTATAAAGTTGTTTTGTGTTCTTTTTGCTTTTCTGTTTTCATGAATGCAGATATGACTGCTTTTGTACCAGTTTGATCTCCACCGTGCAGTACCTTGGGCTATCTTCTATTACAGCCTTGGGTTAACCAATGCTTTGAATGAAATTTAGTTGCTGCCAACTGTACTGAAGCCCATTGTGTGTGTGTCTGGGTGCATGTCTTTCATTATGAAGGGGTACTGAAAAGTTCCTGGTTTTAAGGGTATTGCGAAAGGCCTGGTTTTAGGCCCAACCTTTCGAGTTCTTTGACAGGGTTTAGAAAAACTGAAGGACTGCTGTAATAAGTGTGTGAATTTGAGAGGGGAATATGTTGAATAAAAGCATAACTGATCCTCCTGTATTTTCTTTTAACCAAAGCCAGGAACTTTTCAGCACCCCCTCATATATTTGTATAAATTAAATAAGGATCAGCTTAATTCGCCCTTAAATGTTTCTTCAGAATTAAGATGTCTGAAGGGGAAGGGGAGGGTTTACATTTTTTTAAAGTTAAATTGATATTGAGGGATTGTAAGACTATCAAGTTTCTTTCTCTTTCAGTTTAAATGCTGTGGTGTAAAGACATACACTGAATGGTACACGGTTTTTCAGAATTCTACTTTGCCAGTTTCGTGCTGCAAGAATGACAAGGCATGCAATACCACAAGCTCGGACAGATACACAAAAGTAAGTCTACAATTTTGTGTATTTTTCATATTCTTCATCATTTAACATCTGTTTTTCCATGTTGGTGTGGGTTTTAGAGAAATGGTGTCGCAAGCTGACTTTTCTATTCTGTAATGTTGTACGTATATATGTATGTATGGTTGCATTGCATACACAAACTAGCATTACAGTAGTAGCCAATCAGCTGCATGCCTCTAAAGATTTCCTGAAGAAGGCAGTCCTAACCGTGAAATATTAAAATAACTGTTAAAAGTAAAAGACCATTGATTTGTATTATTTCTTATAACTTGCACTGTTTTGGCCTTTATAAAAAGAAAATTAAAAGCATTTAACCCTTTCGTTACGAACCCGGCTCTGGATCTAAGCTACAAATGTCTTTTCATAAGTTTTGAATTAAAATCTTCCACCAAACCTTAGTCACAATTTATGTTCCTAACACGAGCTGAATGATAACTGTTATTTTACTAAATTCTTTGTTATATTTAAAATTAATTGAAAGAAACACAGTATCTTGAAATAAATACAGTAACGAAAGGGTTATGTGTCCATATCTAAATGGATGACAACAAAGTCACTAAACAAGATTGCTAAAATCCTTAGAATAAAACACGATCTATAAACTCAATTTCATATATTAAATTCAAATTACAACAAACGTAAACAAACCAAGTTCGCTTTTAGAAGCATTGAGATGTCTTAGAAAGTTAAAGTGATTTTAAAATTCTCAATCGCAGGATAATGCTAATAATATAGCCTGAACAGGATAAACTACCCCTATTTTGCAGAAAAAAAGTGTAATAAGTTGGAGTAAATAGAGGCCATATTGATTTGTTTCACGTTGCTCCAGTCCACTTAGCTGGCAAAAATGAGTAGTACCTGTATTTCAAAGGGCTAGCGTTGTTCATATAAAAAATGGTTCTTTCATATAGTTCCTTTTTCTTATCTTTTCTCTCTCTCTCTCTCTTTCTTTCTCTCTCTCTCTTTCTTTCTCTCTCTTTCTTTCTCTCTCTTTCTTTCTCTCTCTCTTTCTCTCTCTCTCTCTCTCTCTCTCTCTCTCTCTCTCTCTCTCTCTCTCTCTCT
>NC_069001.1:15319443-15320828 GCF_001194135.2 Octopus bimaculoides | reverse complement strand
TTTTTTTTTTTTTTTTTTTTGCTTGAGTGTACCTTCTTACATCTTGTTAGACTGTTGTCTTGCTGCTAGTGTCATTGACAGGATACAATTTCCTCTAAAACACAAAAAGAAAAAAACCCTAAAACACACTAACACTCTAGTTACAATGATGAGGATTTCAGTTGTTTCAATCAACAGAACAGCCTGCTCAATGTAATTAGTGTGGAAGTGGCTGAGCACTCCACAGGCACATGTACCCTTAGCATAGTTCTCAGAGTGATTCAGTGTGACACAACATAAGGTTGGCCCTTTGAAATACAGGTATGACTCTGTTTTACTGGCTGAGTGGACTGGAATAATGTGAAATAGAATGTTGTTCAAGGACACAATGCACTGCCAGGAACCGAACTTCTGGTTTTATGATTGTGAAACGCCCTAACCACCAAACCACACACCTGCAATGGTTGTTACTATATTGCCTTTACTAGATGTATCAGTCATCAACATTTTATTTACCATTAGCATAATTTGATAATGCCCATCATAAATTGTGGCTTTTATTTCTATTTCAGGGTTGTGCCAATGCATTTATTGAGTGGTCAAGGAGTAATTTGGCGAAAATTGCAGCTGCAGGCCTTGTCCTCGCTTTTATTCAGGTAAGCATTTAAGCTGGAAATTGCAGCCTTTTGTTGATTTGTTGAAGTGTTAGCAAATACCAACAAATGGATGTGTCAATTCACTACAGCTGTTTCCAATGAATTTTTAATGATGTAATGTCTCCATTAATCAATTAAAAATTTGTTGGAAACAGCTGTAGTGAATTGACACATTATCCATCTGGTGTTAGTAAATACAATATGTTTAAAAGTTGGTGTGTGTGTGTGTGTGTGTGTGTGTTAGTCTGCTTGTGTGCGTATGCCTGTCTGTACATGCGTGTGTGTGTGTGCGTATGCCTGTCTGTACATGCATGTGTGTGTGATTATAGGAGCTTTGTAAAAGTGTCTGAAATGGTTCTCGGAAAATTCATTCTTTCCAGCTTCTGCTCCCCCCACCTTCCCAACCACCGTTTTGTTCCGTGATTGTTATCAGCTGTCTTTGTGCGTAAGGTCTGGCTGGACTTAAGCTAGGGACCTTTTTTTCTAAATTTGGCTTTGGTGTCTAATGGTCATAGCCATAAAGCCATGCATCTTTAATTTTTAGATCAGATCTAAACATAGCAAAATGAAAAAGAAATTTATTTTTTTAAAAAATGCCTTTAGAAAAGCAAGTCAACAGGTTGCTTCTCAACCACATGATTCTGGGTTCAGTCTCACTGCATGTCACCGTGGGCAAGTGTCTTCTACTATAGCCCCAGGCTGACCCAAAGCCTTGTGGTAGACAGAAACTGAAAGAAGCCCATCATATGT
>NC_069001.1:15311824-15316945 GCF_001194135.2 Octopus bimaculoides | reverse complement strand
GTTATTATTGGCTGCCGCCAGGAGTTAACGTAAAATCTTGACAGTGGCATCCTAGTCATCAAGTTCATTTATTTAAAGAATTGTGAAACCTTTTGAAATGGTACCGCATGGAATAATTTTACCAAATTAGTTAGCAATTTACATTGGTACATTAATAATTTCTTTTCTTTTCTTAAACTAGTTTATTTATTTTTTTTTTTTTTTTTACATCTTTTTCTGTGAAATATTTTTGGGTTACACAAATTTTGTGTAGTTTACTGTGGAAGAAAAAATATTTCTGTATTTATCGGAGACAATTCTATATTTTCAAGTTGCATGTTGGTCAGTAAACATGGTTTATATATTTTTATATTCTTAATATTTGGGGATATATATGTATATATATGTATGTAAGTATGTGTACATACATATATGTAAATATATATATATATATATGTAAAATATACACACTGTCAAGAGCAAAAGATCATTTAGACACTTGTTTATTATTGGAAACTTTGTTTATTCGTTTTCCATCAATGTTGAAACCGTTCTTATACAAAAAAAGAAAAGAAAAAACCCTGTGGCTTACCATTCCATTTGCTGGCATTAAAACACTAGTAGGGGAATGATATTAAGTCGTGGGTTAGTTGTGCAAGAAAGACATGCACATGAAAAGCACTCACATGCATGTATAAAACACATTAACACAAACATCACGTTCTTGAATTCTAATTATTGTTGTAATCTTAGAAAAGATCTTGGTTCTCTATAAACCCACTGTCAGTGCCTTTGTCTTCATGCTTGTCTTTTGCATGGTGGCCTTCGACCATTTTGTTAACTCACTGGCTGTGCCAGCTGTTTATCTGTAATAAACTCATCCCTGGACCTCCTTAAATAACAATAATAAAATTTGTTCTCAACAATTCTGTTTTCTTTTCTTTAGGATTTCTTAATTTCCTTTTTTCCATTTAATTTTTTGTGTGAAGGTGCAGGCTTGGCTGTGTAGCTAAGCTTGCTGCACAACCATGTGGTTTCAGGTTCAGTCCCTCTGTGCAATATCTTGGGTATCTTCTATTATAGTTCATAGAAAATTTTAATTTAAATAAATTTACAAGTTTTGTTATAAAAGCAGGGGTGGTCTCAAGTTGTTTTTTTGTTTTTTTTTTTCTCCCCCATCCAACAAATTCCCCTTACAGGGTAGTGGGGCTTAACCGAAGGCTACAGAAAATGTTACTTGACCATGATGCCACACAGTGGGATTTGAACCTGGGCCCTTGTGCTTGCAAAGCAAACTTCTTAACCATTTTACTAGTTTGTGTATATCAGTGAGGTGGGGGTAAGACAAACTGATGCTTCTCAATTAAGTTCCTTGTGATATTCACTCTACCCAAGTTGAACAGGAAATCTCATTTTACCATTATAATGTGCAAATATTTGAAGACTGGTATGACAGTATTTTGTTATGCAATCATATTACAATGTATATTGAACGTTTTCATAAGTCAAACTGTGTTCTACAGTGTTAGTAGTGCTATTACATCACTTGACATTCTCTACAGATTTCCTATAGAGATTATAGCCAACACTGACTTAAGATGTTTTTTTTTTTTTTTTAATCTCAGTATGCTTAATGTAAATACTGGAGGTGCGTGGCTTAGTGGTTAAGGTGTCAGCACCATGATCATAAGATTGTGGTTTCGATTCCTGGACCGGGCGACGCATTGTGTTCTTGAGCAAAACACTTCATTTCACATTGCTCCAGTCCACTCAGCTAGCAAAAATGAGTAACGCTGCGATGGCCTGGCGCCCCGTCCAGCTGGAGAACACATACACTATTGAAACTGGGCCCATGAGCCTGGCTAGGCTTTAAAATGGTGCAAAAAAAAAAAAAAATGCTAAATGTAAACAACAATGCAATCGAAGACAGGTAATGGGTGCATTTGCCATATTACGGGAGTTTTGCTCCTTGATCAGTGTCCATTAACCATGTACACTACCAATGCTTAATTAGCCACTAAATATAACAGTGTAACATCCAAGAAGCTGGTAAGTAAATAATCAATGACTTGCATTGGATAAATGATTAACCTGTTATGAACTTGTAACTGACGTTTGCTGATTTTTCACATGTAAAGAATAAACAAGAAAACAAATTAGATTAACTGCCAGCTACAATCTAAATATATCTCAGCTGTCCTTAACATCCTTGGAGGCGCAATGGCCAAGTGGTTAGGGCAGTGGATTTGCGGTCGCAGGATCTCTGTTTCGATTCCCAGACCGGGCGTTCTGAGTGTTTATTGAGCAAAAACACCTAAAAGTTCCACGAGGCTCCAGCAGGGGATGGTGGCGAACTCTGCTGTATTCTTTCACCACAACTTTCTCTCACTCTTTCTTCCTGTTTCTGTTGTACCTGTATTTCAAAGGACCATCCTTGTCACACTCTGTGTCACGCTGAATCTCTCCCGAGAACTACGTTAAGGGTACACGTATCTGTGGAGTGCTCAGCCACTTGCACGTTAATTTCACGAGTAGGCTGTTCTGCTGATCGGATCAGCTGGAACCCTCGTCGTCGTAACCGACGGAGTGCCAACCAACCAACCTTAGCATCTATGATTGCCTGAAATATTTCAAAGACCAGTTGTGTGTTTTAAAAGAAAGGTTAAATCTTTCAGCTTTATTTGCTTAATTTTCAAGTTAACATGTAAGAACAAATGAAATTGTTGAACTGCATTTTTGATGCAATGTGGCTCAGCTTGACCAGTTTGCATTAGTGCGAGCCAGGCAACGTATGTTACCAATACAACCAGCAGCAGCTTCCTGTAGACTGATATCTGTGGTTCCGACCATCTTCATAAGTGGCTGGTGAGGCAAACACAAAATATGAAAAGAGAAAGAAATAGAAATTGATGGAATAAGATGAAAATATTTTTTTCTAATTTTGGTACAAGGCCAGAATTCTTGACTTTGCTCAAAATTATTTTGACCCTAGAAGGATGAAAAGCAAAGTTGGCCATGGCAGAGTTTGAACTCAAAACATAGTGACTTTTAGTAAAAGAAAATACTGGAGGATCACTTAATTATGATTTTATTCAACATGTTCCCCTCTTAGATTCACACACTTATTGCAGTGATCCTTCAGTTTTTCTAAATCCTCTAAAAGTTGGAATGTTGGACCTCTAACCAGGCCTTTTGTGACACTCTTAAAGTCAGGAACTTCTCAGCACCCTTTCATAATGTGTAAATGAAAAATATTGGTAGGTGAAAGTGCTATAAGCATGATGTGGTTTGTTATGGTGACAGCGAAATTAGTTGTTTCCACATCCACTTTACCATACTTGCATGAGTAGGATGAAATTTGTAGAGGCAAATTTTTTACAGCTGGATGCTCTTCCAGTCAGCAGCTCTCAACTAAAGTAACTTCTGCATCACAGTGACACTTGCTCACAACTATTGCAGAAACCTGCAAGAATATCTGCACTGTGTATAGAGATGTTGTTGTGGAATATGTGTGCCAAAAGTGGTTTTCAAGATTTTAATATGGAAATTATTTGCTTCAAGATGCACCCTGCTCTGGCCAGCCAACTGAGATTAACAGCAATACCAACCCTGTTATATGACCACAATGATCACAAATATTCCCCAAATATCTGGGGCTTGGTTGGGAAGTTTTGCTGCACTCTCCATATTTGCTTGACTTTGCACCTTCAGATTGTTACCTGTTTTAGTCTCTTCAAAATTCCTGAAGAAGATGTAAAATTTCACCTGGAAGAGTTTCTCACTAGCAAAGACTAGGAATTTCTTTGGGTAGGGAATAATGGATCAAGTGTTGAAAATGATGATGATAATAATAATAATAAGAAGAAGAAAGCAACCATACTCTGGGATATGCCAATACACACAGATAGAGAAATTAAGGCCAATAGACCAGATATAGTTGTCAAAGATCATGAAGAAAAAACATGCTTTCTAATTGATGTATCAATACCAGCAGATGACAACGTTTTCCTAAAAGAAATGGAGAAACTTTCAAAATACAAAGACCTGGAAGTAGAGGTAACTCGAATGTGGAATCTAAAGACAAACAATTCCTATCATAGTAGGAGCCTTAGGTATAATAAAAAAATATTCAGACAAATACATAACAAAAACACCAGGACTTACAAATATATATAACATACAGAAAATTGCACTACTGGGCACTGCACACATCCTACGCAAAATACAGTAACCATAAGAGCATCACAGCAAACCACAGCACATACCCAAGGCACACAGAGCTGCACTCGGTAGTGAAGTTATAAAAATAAAACTACTGAACAATAATAATAATAATAATAATAATATGGTATAGCTATACCCCAGAAAATGACAAAGCAACCATACTCTGGAATATGCCAATACATACAAATAGAGAAATCAAGGCTACTAGACTGGACATAGTTGTCAGAAATCATCAAGGAAAAATGCTTTCTAACTGATGAATTAGTATCAACAGATGACAATGTATCTCTAAAAGAAACGGAGATACTCTCACAATACAAAGATCTGGAAATAGAGGTAACTCGAATGTGGAATCTAAAAACTGAAATAATCCCTTTAATAATAGGTGCATTAGGTATGATTAAAAAATATTCAGACAAATACATAACCAAAACACCAGGACATACGAATGTATATAAGATGTAGAAAATAGCACTACGAGGCACTGCGCACATCCTATATAAAACACTTTTAATACAGTAACAATAAGACCATTACAACAAACCACAGCACATACTCAAGGCACACAGAGCTGCACTCAATAGTGCAGTGAAGACAAGTGATAAAAATAAGACTACTGAATAATAATAATAACATATTATTAGGCCCAGGAGTGGCTGTGTGGTAAGTTGCTTGCTTACCAACCAAATGGTTCTGGGTTCAGTCCCACTGTGTGGCATCTTGGGCAAGTGTCGTCTACTATAGCCTCAGACCGACCAAAGCCTTGTGAGTGGATTTGGTAGACGGAAACTGAAAGAGGCCCATCGTATATATGTATCATCATCATCATCATCATCGTTTAACGTCCGCTTTCCGTGCTAGCATGGGTTGGACGATTTGACTGAGGGCTGGTGGACCAGGAGGCGACACCAGGCTCCA
>NC_069001.1:15306117-15310170 GCF_001194135.2 Octopus bimaculoides | reverse complement strand
TCTCTATATCCTCTACAATAGTACATATTCTCCTGGCTAGGCAGTATGGTATGTTGCGTTTTGTATGGGGTGGATGGCACGATTTAAAGTTCAAGTATATATATGCACCAGCATGACCGCAGCCACTTGGCTGAAACACATAAATAAATAAATATATATGTGTGTGTGTATGTGTGTCTGTGTTTGTCCCCCTAGCATGCTGGTGTGTTTATGTCCCCGTCACTTAGCGGTTCGGCAAAAGAGACCGATAGAATAAGTACTGGGCTTACAAAGAATAAGTCCCAGGGTTGATTTGCTCGACTAAAGGCGGTGCTTCAGCATGGCCGCAGTCAAATGACTGAAACAAGTAAAAGAGTAAAAGAGTATATGCCAATATACACAGACAAAAATCTGCAACATAACTGACCAGCTATGACCCTCCTCCTGAAGACGTCCAAAGAATGGACCATCATTGATGTAGCTGTACCTGTAGACCAGAATATTGTGAAGACAGGATGAGAAAGTTAGCAAGTATGGAGACCTAGGATAGGATGTGAAAAGAATCCATTCAGCCTCAAAAGTGAGTGTGGTACCTATTGTGATAGGAGCACTTAGGGTCATCTCAAAGAAAGCAATATTCTGATATCAAAAGCGGCAAATACCAAACTTCATGGGAAGTATTCAGTGAACCAGCCCAGTACTTAAATGCAGTGAATAATTGTCACCTTCACATGACAACACTTCCATTCCTGCTGTCTGTCTCAGTATTATTAGTATCATTATATTGCCTTTTCTCTTCTGTCTCTCTACCATTAATCTTTATTTATGATCCTTCCTTCTTCCTCTCTCCATACCTCTCTCCCTACCTCTCTCCCTACCTCTCTCTTTTACCTTCCTTTTTTCTCTCTCCCTGCTGTCACATTTTCTTTACAATCCCTGCCTCACATTCTCTTTCTCCCCCTTTTCTTTCCTCCCCCATTTCTTCCCTCTCTCCTTTTCCTATTTCTCTCTCTCTCTCTCTCTCTCTGCTTCTCTGCTGCAAGCAGTTAACCATACAATGTAGAGCAAGTGAAGTGGTGTTTAGTGTGGAATTTGATTTAATTTGTGGCTTTGCGATAGAAATGGTGGATTCTCATCTAAAGTTCAGTTAGACAGAAACATTCCAATAATTAAATAAAAACAATTGGAACAATTTACAAGACACAGGAATGGCTGTGTGGTAAGTAGCTTGCTTACTTAATGTAAATGAGAAGAGGTGTGGGTGATGTATTTAAAGGTCTGGACAGAGGGTACTGAAACATGAAGTTCATCAGAGCAATGACTATGGGAATACTCATAGAAAAGACACAACAATGACAGATTTTGATGATGAGCCAAAAGCTCCATCTTAGTAGAAAGAACAATGATGATGGTTATGAGTTCTAGAGAGCAGTAGTTCAAGGAAGGGAGGAAAGAATAAACGGACTTATGACTAACAGGAAGCTCAACAGAGCAATGATGCACCTGAGAAGGTAAGCAGGTGGCAGAGGATAATCGACCTGAAAGTCCACTAGAGCAATTTCCATGGAAACAACAACCGCTGCCACCACCACCGCCATCATCATCATCATCATCATCATCAACGTCTGACATCCATTTTTCATGCTGATATGGATTGGACAGCTTGATAGGAACTGGCAAGGACAAGGACCACACCATAGTCTTGTTTTGGCTTGGGTTCTACAACTGGATGCCCTTCCTAATACCAACCATTCTACAGGGTATACTGAGTGCTTTTTACATGGCACCATCACCAATGCTTTTTATGTGGCACCTTGGTTTTAGGACCTCAATTTTGTTGTGGTGGCCATGTCTTCTCGAGTGCAGCAATGTGCCACATACCTCAGTCCCCTGTCATCTCCTTTGTAAGAGTCAGCATTTTGAGATTAGCTTTCAATACTTTGTCCCATGTCTTCCTGGGTCTCCCTCTTCCACAAGTTCCATCCAATGAAAGTACATTCAGACAATGAGCTAAAGATTCCAACCTAGTTAAAATAAGAGGACCCACCACACTAACAAACTGATTCTGAATTCTACAAAGCAAATTAAAACACTTAGAGAAAGCACCAACTCAAAGAGGACAGCAATATTTAAAGCAAGGCCAAATGGTGGTCTTAGAGAAATACAAGATACCCTCAGACTGTTTACAAAATGTGATACAAAATAAAAGTCAATAAATACAGGATTCCTTTTAAGATTAACATGATAAATGCTAATGCGTTACCTTGACAACTCCAGCTTCGTACATTATGATACAATTATTGGCATTCTTCGATAATTGGTAAAGAGCTCTGGCAGTAGAACGGTGGACATCTTCTTGGCTGGATTGTAGGTATTTCACTAGTGGTGCCACAGCGTTGTGATTACCAAAAGACACTCTGTTGTGACCCCAATTGCAGCAGCGTGCAATCGCCTCAGCCAGATTCTGGCGTAGTCGGTCGTTGGTCTAGAAGAAAGAAATGTTTCGGAAATGAAACGAAATAATTATGTTGGGAAAATAAATTATAGGAAAAGAAACAATTCAATAAAATTGATCCCAGATTGGCAGACAATTCCTTTAAGAAATTTTTTGGAAAGAAAATGGTTGAGTAAAATGACAAATGAAAAAAAAAAAAATGGAAAGAAAACAAAATAAAAATATTGAAATAAACAAAAAAAAAAAAGAAAAGTAAAGAGAACTGGTTTAATTCCAACTAGGAAATGAAGATCTGCGTTCCAAATTCTAACTTCCTGAAATGAGAACTGGTGCTGATGAGAGAGCAAAGGAGAAAGAGGAAGAAGAGGTTTGAGAAATTCACCAAAATCTTTCTCTATTCTCATCATTTTTTAGCTCTTCTCTCTCTCTCTCTCTCTCTCTCTCTCTCTCTCTCTCATGAGTTCTTTTCACTGAAATACTGCTTGCACATATGACCATGCACATATGCACACATGCAAATAGACATATACACAAATACACATATAGATACACATGTACATACATACACAAACATTCTGAACTTATGCATGCTCCCAAACTCTAGATCTTTCATCAAAAAAAGTTTCAAAATTCCATTCATCTACCATCGTTTTCTTTTTACTTGTTTCAGTCATTAGACTGTGGCCATGTTGGGGCATCACCTTGAATTTTTAGTCAAATGTATTGACCCCCAGGACTTATTTTTTTATGCCTGGTACTTATTCTCTTGATCTCTTTTGCTGAACTGCTATGTTATGGGGAGGTAAACACACCAACACCAGTTGTCAAGTTGTGGTGGTGGTGGGGGACAAATGCAGACAGAAAGACACGCAAATAGACAGAAAACTCTTGTCCAAGGTGCCACACAGTGGGACTGAACCTGGAACCATGTGGTTAGTAAGCAAGCTACTTACCACATAACCACTCCTGCGCCTATGAAATAGGAAATAAAAGGAGAAAATTATAATTCTTTTTTATCCAAGGGCAACACAGTCTCACTGTATGGAACATTGGGCAAATATCTTCTACTATAGCACCAGGCTGACTAAAACCTTGTGAAAGGATTTGGTAGATGGAAACAAAGAAGTCCATCATGTGTGTGTGTATGTGTGTGTGTGTGTTTGTTCGTGTGTGTATGAATGTGTGTGTGTGTGAGTGTGTATTTGTGTCCCTTTGTTTTGACATTGTGCAATGGTTGTAAATGAGCCTCATGCATTTCCAATTTTATGTGAAAAACATGTCTAGCCATGAGAAAATATTAACTTGCTTGGAAACAGGTGAGGGTTGGTGACAGGAAGGGTATCCAGCTATAGAAAATCTACCTCAATGAATTCTGTTTGACCCATGCAAATGTGGAAAAGTAGAATTCTAAAACAATGATGATGATTGTTATTATTCCTACAAACAATTCTTTCAATTTCCAATGGAGTCATTAAAAATAAATCCCTGATTGTCTATATAAATTCAAGTGGTCCACTTAGATGATTGCTTCCACAGGCATTGGTTTAACTTTTCCACTAAATCACCATTAAGTAGTTTTGTGACATTAACAAGATCTCCCATTGTAAGAGAAGATAGCC
>NC_069001.1:15302067-15305786 GCF_001194135.2 Octopus bimaculoides | reverse complement strand
TATAAGTTAGGATTGTTTAACCCTTTAGCATTCAAATTATCCGATCAAATTTAATACTTCTTCATCCATATTGTTTTAAGCTAATCATGCATTATTTTGTAGCTTCAAGGTTTCAATGATGTTATCACCTATTTTTAGAATGACATTATAGGTTGGTGTGAGATACCAAATCTGGGCAGTTTTAACATAAAACAGGTAGATCATTTGGGTCGGATATGGGCGGTTTAAACACTAAAGGGTTAAACATTCAAGTGGTAGGCTAGAAGTGTTTAAGCCACTAAGGGATAATTAAATCTGAAGGCGCTCCTGGAGATTACCTGTGTGGGTTTGATGGTTTGACCAGGGCTGGTAAGGTAGAAGGCTGCACCAGACTCCAGTTTTGTACTGCTGGATGCCTTTCCTAACGCCATGGGTGCCATTTGCATGACACCGGTATCTGCCATGACTGCAATTTTGCTTGTCTTCATGGGTCTTCTTCTCAAGCACAACATAATGCCAAAGATCTCAGCCATTGCCTCTGTGAGGTGCCCAACACTCAAAGCAGCACTAGTGTAATAAACATAGTTAACTGACATCACCTGTGTGTTTGCTGGTGGGCAGTGACTAGTCATGGAGGAGAGTAATCAAAATGCAGAGTGTTAAAATACCTGAAAGTCATGGACAGATGGGACAACTCACTGGCAAAGCATTGATCTCCATCCCTCCTAAATGAGATTTAGGGTGAGTTGTCCTGCCTATTTATGGCTTTCAAGTGTTTTAACACCAGGTGCTTTTACTGAGTAATCTCCCCCACACAAAAATCACAGCCAACTGGCAAACACATGAAGCATATACATTAAGAATGTGCTGTTGATAATGTTTATATATATGTATGTATGAATGGACATGTACATGTGGAGGTGTAATGGCCCAGTGGTTAGGGCAGCGGTTCGCGGTCATAGGATCGCGGTTTCGATTCCCAGACCGGGTGTTGTGAGTGTTTATTGAGCGAAAAACACCTAAAGCTCCGTGAGGCTCCGGCAGGGGATGGTGGCGAACCCTGCTGTACTCTTCCACCACAACTTTCTCTCACTCTTACTTCCTGTTTCTGTAATTCAAAGGGTCAGTCTTGTCACTCTGTGTCACGCTGAATATCCCCGAGAACTACGTGAAGGGTGCATGTGTCTGTGGAGTGCTCAGCCACTTGCACGTTAATTTCACGAGCAGGCGGTTCCGTTGATCGGATCAACTGGAACCCTTGACGTCGTAAGTGACGGAGTGCCAACAACAACATGAATGTACATGTACACATGAAAAAAAAAAACAACGAAAAAATCTCCCAAATAAACACTTACTGTATCTGTAAGATTTGCTAACATCTGTACAACATTGTGGTCAGTAATGACAGCTAGGTTCTCCTCATCTTTGGCAATGTTTGCAATGGCAGCACATACACTAGCCAACACCTCGATGTTGTCTGACTTGAGTAGATTCACGATTAATTCTAAACCACCAACAAAAGAACGCACCATCTCACCAGCATCCTGCAATACAAATTAGATCACTCTTTAGCAAACATAAACATAAGAAAAATAATGACGGTTAAGATATTCCTTGATCATACAAAGTGACAGCACAACCAGAATGCATCTACATCTTTCAAAATTAGGAATATTCTGATAAAAACATCAACCCGGTGTAAGCACAATAGGCCAGCTGTCATGCTACAGGACAAGGAGCAAACGTCATGCACTTTTGTGGAGTTCAGTTGTCCAGCGGATGTGAATGTTTTATCAGAAGTTGGGGAAATGTGTGTGGAAGATTGTGTATATCTTTGGAAGATTAAGTTAAGGATGACAGAAAGAATCACTGACAGGGGGAAAATTAGAGGAAAAGACAGTGTGGAAGTTCAGTAGATGAAGTTCACATACCCCACCCCCCACACACACATACACACATGAGGACTGATCAATAAATATCCGGACTGTTGCCATAGTAACGAAGCTAAAGCGTGCAGAGTAAAGCTGCTTGGTCCAGATTGACCTTGAACTCTGCTGTGCATATGCACTAAGTTTTAATGTTCTAGCTCACTTCTGCTTCGAATTAACGTGTGTAGCATGTGATCATCGCATTGAACATGACAGAGAATCTGCATCAAATTTTGCCAAATACTTGGCGATACCCACTCAGAGGCCTATGCAAAGTTTTCAAAACGTTTTCATTGTTCTCGACACAATCAAGGAGATCTTGTGCAACTGAAACCCAACTGTCTTTTTGGTGAGCTGAAAGAAGTTTTGGCACAAATTTGGCAGACACATGCCTTATATCCAAACTTCAGTGAAAATGGACTGAACTGAACCGTAACTAATCTGCACATCCTCTGATAACTCACGGATGGTGATTCAATGATTTCCCCTCACAACTCCAAGCACATCTGTGATCTTTTTCTCAGTTCTGCTGGTTGCAGGTCTCCCAAAACATTCATCAATATCGACATTTTTTTGGCCATCTTGGAAATATTTGAACCACTCGTACACTTATATGCACCTCATACACTCCTCTCCATACACTTTCTGCAATTTTGTGTTGGCCTCTGAGCAGGTATCACCATGACAACTTTCTGTCATGGTCAATGTGACGATCACACGCTACACACCTTCCTTCCAAGCACTGCTGTAAACAGTGAAAGTGAGCTAGAACGTTAAAACTTAGTATGCATGCACAGCAGAGTTCAAAGTCAATCTTTGCTAAGCAGCTTCACTCTGCATGCTTTAGCTTCGTTACTATGGCAGCAGTCCCAATACTAATTGATCAGACCTGATACTGGGTGCTTTAATGTAGCAGCCTCATATATAAGGAGAAAAACAACTAGTTTTAAATCTCTGATTGAGAGCCATGTACTAACAGTACTGGATAGTAAAGTTTATTTGCCAACATAACATGGCAGTCCTGACGAGGACTATATTACTACTTTTTAACCTCAGGAAAACATCTTTTCCAGCTGGTTTATCGACACATGATCTGTGTCTGAGACATACCATAAGCAAGGGAGCTCACTCCTCCTTTGTAGCTGTTGGCAGTTTCAACAGACCAATGGTTCCTGGGTTATTTCACTAGCCAGGTGGTTGTCCAGTACTGAGGAAGATGTTTTCCTGGGGTTAAACAGTAGTAGCAGTCCTAGTCAAGACTTCCACATTATGTTGGCAAATAAATTCTACTACATACATGCAAACATACATACGTACATACATACATACATACATACATACATACATACATACATACATACATACCGTTGCCAGTATCGCCTGACTGGCCTTCGTGCAGGTGACACGTAAAAGCACCTACTACACTCTCTGAGTGGTTGGCGTTAGGAAGGGCATCCAACTGTAGAAACTCTGCCAAATTTAGATTGGAGCCTGGTGTTGCCATCCGGTTTCACCAGTCCTCAGTCAAGTCGTCCAACCCATGCTAGCATGGAAAGCAGACGTTAAACGATGATGATGATGATGATGATGTATGTTGATTTTTTTGTTTGTTTTTAAGTGTCTTGACCATACGTGTACTAATGAGTAAAGAGTGCAGTCAGCTTTTAGGGGGTTAGCTTTAAGAGTTGTATTCCCTCGTGTTTGGTAAAAATGTGTTTATTACGGTAGTTTGACTTTAGAGTCCCTCTTAGCACGAGGCATTTATGTATAGTAATGCCCCTATATAAATATATAAATATATATATATATATA
>NC_069001.1:15291332-15301206 GCF_001194135.2 Octopus bimaculoides | reverse complement strand
GAGTTTGTGTATATATACATATGTATGTATATATATATATGTATATATATGTATGTATGTGAGTTTGTGTATATATACATATGTATGTATATATACACAAACTCTTACTATGACTCATATGGAAACTTAATCCCAAGAAACAAAATACCAACAAAGTCTTTGACACAAACGTCAATACTGGCAACGATTTATACATGTAGCTCCATCTGGTGACACACATGCAAATACGCACACACACACACATTAATGTGTCTGTTGTTTGTGTAATTATTTATATAAAGATTCGCACATTATGTGAAAACCATTCACTACGTATGTGACACACAAACGTTTTAATTTTTCAAAGAAAAGGTTGATAATGACCTTAAAGTTTCTGCTGGATGCAATTTTGCAGTGACTATCAACTTTTCCTTTTTCTATGTATGCCATCATCATCATCATCATCCTCATTTACAGATCAGACGAAATTTAGTGAGGTTGAATTTTCTACAGCTCGTGTCTCTACTTGTTGCCAATCCACATTTGTTTCTCGGTAAAGAACTATTTCTTATTGATCTTCAGACAACAAAGAGCTCAATGGCTGGACATTATTTCATGGCAAATTGTAAGTGAAGATACACTGTTGTATAGAAGATGGCATTTATTTTACATTGCAGGCAAACAAACATTCACGCACACAGGATATCTGTCACTGAAGAGTCCAAAACAAGATGAAATCACGGGATCTGGTAGTTTTGGTGGTTGTAGCAGATGGCTCTTGTCTGTCAATGATGTAAATATGAGTGCTTTTATGTATCACGAGACCATATGAGAAGTCCTCTCAAGATGGATAATGCAGTATTCTTTGTCCAAATACAACATCCAAGCTAAGTTGGAGATAATGATTGTTTTTGGGGACACACACACACACATTTTTACCCCTTTTACTTGTTTCTGTCATTTGAATGCAGCCATGCTGAGGTACCACCTTATAGATATATATATATATATGTGTGGAGGTGCAATGACCCAGTGGTTAGGGCAGCAGACTTGTGGTCATAGGATCGCAGTTTTGATTCCCAGACCGGGTATCGTGAATGTTTATTGAGTGAAAACATCTAAAGCTCCATGAGGCTCTGGCAGGAGATGGTGGTGAACTCTGCTGTATTCTTTCACCACTACTTTCTCTCACTCTTTCTTCCAGTTTC
The DNA here is from genome assembly GCF_001194135.2 of Octopus bimaculoides. Lineage (NCBI taxonomy): Eukaryota > Metazoa > Mollusca > Cephalopoda > Octopoda > Octopodidae > Octopus > Octopus bimaculoides. Next base: position 15,300,019 of record NC_069001.1, on the reverse strand, counting down.
TGTTGTTCCTGTATTTCAAAGGGCCAGTCTTGTCACACTCTGTGTCATGATGAATCTTCCTGAGAACTATGTTAAGGGTACATGTGTCTGTGGAGTGCTCAGCTACTTGCACATTTGTGAGATAGAAATTAAAGGAACTGGTTATCCTTAATGTAAACGAAAAAGAGTAGCTTTCTATGATACTCTCATGATTCTCTGAATCCATATCTTATACTACTCATTCATATATATATATATATATATATATATATATATATATAATCCATACTTGAGATCAAAGTATTCTCCATATAGAATACACTTAGTAGTGCTAAAGATGTTTGAACTTGAGTGGGTATAGAATTAAATGTAGGGATATGCAAGTCAGACAGATAAATATATAAAATATGTTAATTACATGAAATACATAAAATGTGTATATATGTATATATATAAAAAGGTCTGACTTAAACAGAATACAAATGAAACAGAGAATTAAAGGGGTGGAGGAATACAAATGAAATAGAGAATTAAAGGGTGGCAGAAAAGTATTCCATGTTTGAACGTCTCTCCTATAACATCTCAAATGTCAGATCTCTTCCCTAAAGACGGAAGCTTGTCTCATCCTATGATGGAATCAATCTGCAAACATTATTATGGACTGCTGAGCTCACAGAAACAGCCGTTGGATTTGTAATACTTTTCTTCCACCCCTTTAACTCACTGTTTCATTTGTATTCTATGTAATGCAGACGTTTTAGTGCATTGTTGTACCATTCAAAACGTTTTATTCTTTACAAACAATTTTTGTATTTTATGTATTCAATATGCTTTATACAGATCAATATGATCTGTATAATTTGCTTATCCCTACATTTACTTTATATAAATATATATATATATATATCATCATCATCATTTAGTGTCCGTCTTCCATGATGGCATGGGCTGGATAGTTTCACAGGGGCTGGCAAACCAGAGGACTGCCCCAAGCCCTACTGTCTCTTTTGGCATGGTTTTTACAGCTGCAATCCCTTCCTAATGCTGACATGGGTTGGGTGGTTTGATAGGATCCAGCAGGTCTGAGGACTGCATTGTGCTCCAATATCTGCTTTGGCATGGCTTCTACAGCTGGATACCCTTCCTGACACAAACCACTTTATAGAGAGTACTGTGGGTGCAGCTGTAAAACAATGCTGATGGTTATGTTGATGATGACAACGACGGCGGCAACAATGATGATGACGAATCACTTTTATTAGACAATAGATAACAAAAAAAAAATAGAAAAAAAAATTAAAGTACGTTTAATCAATATCCAATCATAGCTCAATATTACAGCAATATATATATTTCTATATAGCAGCTGTCACCTTTAACTTATTATCTCAGAAATATTGAATTCAACAAAGAAAACACTCAACATGTGGAAATATTCTTATTGGACTTAGATACTCTGGTATCCTTCACTCACTTGTTTAGTTTGCTAGAAATAGCAACCTAGCAAACAAGACAGCCCCTATACAGTTTTTTGACTTGCTAGATATGGTAAGGTGAGCTAACAAGGTAGCCACTTACCAGGTTATTGATCTGCTATAGAATAGGTGCAGGCATGATAGTGTGACAAAGAAATTTGCTTCCCAACGATGTGGCCTTTGGTTCAGGCCTAGCTTTCTGTTATGTTACAAGTCTTACTCTGATCAAAGCCTTATGAATAGATTTGGGAGAGAGAAACTGAAAGAAGCCTCTTGTATGTGTGTGCGTGTGTGTACACACACACACACACATCATCATCATTATTGTTGTTAATGTCTGCTAGCATGGGTTGGATGGTTTGACTGAGAACTGGCAAGCCGGAGGCTGCACCAGACTCTAATCTGATTTGGCAAAGTTTCAACAGCTGGATGCCCTTCCTAACGCCAACCACTCAGAGTGTAGTGGATGCTTTTATGTATCACCGGCTTAGAATAAGTACAAAGAATAAGTCCTGGGGTTGATCTGTTCAACTAAAACTCTTTAAGGTGGTGCTCCAGCATGACCACAGTCAAATGACTGAAGCAAGTAAAAGAATGAAAGTAAAGTATATATATATATATATATACACAGGGTGCATAAAGTATTTGAAGACATACCTTTTTTGAGTCATTGCTGCATTTTTTGCTAACTCTGTATAACCTTTGTTTCAGAAAATAATAATTGCAGACCCTCAGCTTACTCAAAAAACCGAAGAGGCATGCTGTTATTGTGGTTATAAAGGCTGAGCATAACAATTTAGAAATATCTTGATTTTTAAAAGTTGCCAGATCTTTCTTCTACGAAGTTTGTAAGGAGCTAGGGACTGAAAATGGAAATGTGTCACCAGTATCAAAAATTAAAAAGCATTCTAAATGCTCTGAAATCATCACAACACCTGAATTTATCCAAGTTCAACAGACCATTGATCACAATCCCAGGAAGTCCATGAGGTCAATTGCAAAAGATCTCTAAGTGTCAGAAGGAACAATCAGAAATGTTGTCCATGATGTCATCAGATATAAGTCTTATATGATGAGGAAAGGTCAATTTGTCAGAAAAAGCAAAAGAAAATCTCTACATCAGATCTAAAAAGCTCTTAAACAAACTGAAAAATCCAACAGTAGAAGATTTGATTTGGTTTTTTTCAAACATGAAAAATTTCGACCAAGATCAAAAAGTTAACAGAAGAAATGACAGATGGTTATATGCAGATCCTTCTGAAGTTTCAAGTGTTATGCATAGAAAATTTCCTGTAACTGTCATGGTTTTAGGGGTTGTCAGCAATGAAGGACATGTGATGCCTCCTTACTTCTTTCCGCAAGGTCTTAAAGTTAACTCTGCCGCCTACATTGAGGTCCTGTAAATAATTGTTAAGCTCTGGATAGTCAGTATATGCAACATAAGGCCATATGTGTTTCAGTAAGACTCTGCACTATTACACATGGCTTTAGTAACACAGGAATGGATGGCTGAAAAGTTTCATGATCACATAACCCCTAACATTTGGTTTCCTAATTCCCCAGATTTCAATCTTTTGGACTATTACATGTGGAGCGTTGTTGAGAGAGAGGTCAATGAACACGTCCATAACACCAAAGATTCTTTGAAAGCTGCCATAGTTGGAGTAATGTCCAAAATGAAACAGGACCACTTGATTCGAGCATGTAGATGATTTAGATCTCATATAGAAGCAGATGTTGAAGTTGAAGGTGGCTTTATTGAATAACATTATAGAAAAAATGGTTTATTTTTTTATCCTCATAGCATTTTTTGATAAATAAAGTTATTATCTGTTGTTATATATCTGTTTTTATAAGCATAAATCTGTCCTCAAGTATCTGACACACCCTGTATACACACACACACACATGCATATATACATACATATGTCTCTATGTATGTGTGTGAGTGTGCAGGTGTATATGTGTGCGTGTGTGTGAGCCTTTGTGTCTCCTTGTCTTTACATCACATGATAGTAATAAACTCTCTGTCAGTCATGACAATCAGTGTTCTGGTTGATTTGATCAACCGAACAGCCTGCTTGTGAAATTTTTGTCATCAATATTTTGTTTCAAGAATAAAACTCGGCATTGCAAGCCGATGACTTGCTCATCAATTTCAAAATAGTGTCACTGCCCGCGTTTGTTAATGTGACAAATTAAATTATTTAAGTAGAGTATAAAGCCAGAACCTATCATCATCATCATTGTTTAACGTCTGCTTTCCATGACGATTTGACTGAGGACTGGCGAACCAGATGGCTGCACCAGGCTCCAATCTGATCTGGCAGAGTTTCTACAGCTGGATGCCCTTCCTAACGCCAACCACTCCAAGAGTGTAGTAGGAGCTTTTATGTGCCACTGGCACGAAGGCCAGTCAGGCAAACTACAGTAAAGCTATGAAATCCTTACATTTCCTCGATTTCCTGTAATTCAGATCGCCTCATGGTCCCAGCAGACAAAATGGAAAAGGCATTGCCCAGGAGCATGATGAGGGAACTGCACTGGAACAGTTACTCTTATTCATGTGGCTCATGAAATTAATATGCAAGTGGCTGAGCACTCCTCAGACATGTGTATCCTTGATGTAGTTCTCAGGGAGATTCAGTGTGACACAATATGACACGGCTGGCCCTTTTTGAATTACAGGTACAACCCATTTTTGCCAGCTGAATGGAACTGGAGCAAAATGAAATAAAGTGTCATACTGTTAGGAATCAAACTCAGAACCTTGCAATTGTTAGCTGAATAACCTAACCATTAAGCCATGCATCTTCCTATTCATTTGAAATCTGTAAAAACATGTTTTGTCATCATCAACCCCTGAAACATTACTGCCTTGGGCCCCTAGGACTCATAGGGATGGTTACCCTGTTTCACTGGCATAAAAGTGATCACAATCACATTACCTCTGAATAGGACATCCATCTATTGCAAGATTAAAGTGTATATACACATGACAGGCTTCTCTCAGTTTCTGTCAACCATTATTATTTTCTGAAAATGGCAGACAAGTTTAATGACTGACAAGGCTTTGGTCAGCTTGAGGCTATAGTGGAAGAGACTTGCCCAAGTTGCCATGAAGTGGGACTGAACCCGGAACCATCTGGTTGGGAAGCAAGCTTCTTACCACACACCTACACCTGCACCTATATATCTTTTATCTTTTAGTTGTTTCAGTCATTAAACCATGGCCATACTGGGGCAACACATTGAAGATGTTTTGGTCAAATGAATACTTTATTTTAAAAAGCCTGGCACTAATTCTATCAGTCTCTCTGGCTGAACTGCTAAGTTACAGGGATGTAAACACACCAGCACTGGTTGTCAAGCAGTGGTGGGGGACAAACACAGACACAAAGACCCCCCCCCCCACACACACACACGTGTGTGACAGGCTTCTTTCAGTTTCCATCGACTAAATCCACTTACAAAGCTTTGGTTGGCCCAAGGCTATAGTAGAAGACACTTGCCCAAGGTGCCACGCAGTGGAACAGAACCCAGAACCATGTGGTTGAAAGCAAGTTTCTTACCACACAGCCATGCCTGCACCTATATTATATATATATATATATATATATATACATATGTATATATATGTGTGTGTGTATATACATACTTATGTATATATTCTTTTATTCTTTTATATTTTTCATCCCTAAAGGTGATATGTATGTATATCACCTTTAGGGATGAAAAATATAAAAGAATAAAAGAATATATTTATATATAAGTATGTATAAATACACACATGCACATTTAGAGAGAGAGAGAGAGAGAGAGAGGGAGATATGCATGTGAAACATGCCACACACATATACACTTTTAATTTTGCTGTTGGTATAATGGTATCTCGTCTACCTTGCCGATGTGTCAAAGCCCGGTGTAACAAAAATTGCCTGCTGAAATGCAAAGGTTGCTCACACTTTTCAGACTATGTAACATAGGTGGATATCACTGAGGAATTTTTGAGAGCTGAAAATAGACAATGTTCTCTTATCTCCTTTCTTTCTGTCTGTCTTTCTTTCTTTCTTTCTCTCATTTTCTTTCTTTCATTCTTTCTTGCTTGCTTTCTTTCTTTCTTTCACATTTTCTTTATTTCATTTATTTACTTATTTAGGTCATCCTGTGATGTCTGTGGGGGAGGGGCAAGCGTATTCTAAACAGACTCGAAGATATTGGGTTACATTCTCTGAGCACCCACCATACACAGATGGCATACTTGTCTAACAGAATGTCACCAAACTACATATTAGTTATTTTACTGTCTGGCAGATTTGCACACTAAAGGTTTATTATTAATATTTTAAAGTTAGTAAGGTGTGACCTGACAATTATTTGGCTGCTGTTTGTAGCCGGTCAAACAACTTTGCAATATGTTAGCCTCTTAGTTTGTGTGCACACTTCTGGAATTAACACAATAATAATAATAATTAAATTCATTTTATTGGCCACAAGGGCTAATATCAATTAAAAACATGTAAGGACAAAGACAGGACGAAAGTTACAAAAGGTTTTGTCCGAAAAGGTAGGAAAGTTCGTATTAATAATAATAATAATAAAATTAATCCTTTCTTTATTGGCCACAAGGGCCGGGCATCAAAATACAGAGGGACAATACAAAACAAGGGACAAGTGGGGGTTTAAAACAGAAAATGTGTAAACAATAAAAACAAAGAAACAGTTAACAACAAAAAAAGAAACAACAAAATTCCCCAATAGGGGGAGTTCCACCTCGGGTCAACCAAGCACCCCACACATTCTGATCACCCTGACAGCCAAAGGCATGCCATGTAGGTACCCCTCTTCTCCTCAACTGCTTCAGCTTACAGGCAAATAGTCAGAGTAGGCCCATTCACATGAGCCATTTTCACAACATTCACCCACCTTTTAACAAACTTACTGGGGCGGGGGTGTACTTCCCTCTCAACCCTCACTTCTGAAAAACATAGATTCCTCAACCAAAACAGTCCAGAAGTGTGGTAGAGACATCGGTATGGAATTTAGGATTACCAAATACTCAGTACTTAATATGAAAAGAGGGAAGAAAGCAGCCGGCAGAGGATTGCAGTTACCATCAGGAGAGACCATGGGTGAACCCGACGGTAGCGGGTATAGATATTTAGGGATTTTGGAGCTGGATGACAATCTACACAGAGAAAAATGGAAGTCAAGGTCAGCGAGGTGTTTCAAAAAAGGCTGAAGATGGTGTTGAAATCCAACCTGAATGCCAAAAATTTGATTACTGCAATGAATATCTGGGCAGTTGCGGTGGTCAGATATAGTGCGTCCATTCTCAAATGGACTAAGGACGAAATATAAGCACTGGATAGAAGGACGAGAAAGTTTATGACGTTGCATGGGGCGCTACACCCTAAACCAAACGTAAACAGACTGTATAAGAAAAGAAAGAATGGTGGCAGTGAACTAATTAGTACAGACCCTTGTATGAGGAATGAAAGGATAACGCTTGCCGAGTACTTGATAAATAGTGATGAAGACCTGCTGCAATATGCCGCAAAAGATATGAATGTAAATGCAGATGAAATGATGGGCAAGGAAAAGTTTAAACAAAGAGCTTAGGGGAAGAGAAAAGAAGACCTTGAAATGAAAATGCATGGACAGTTTGAAAGGAATGCACAAGATGCTAAGGATAATACAGCATCGTGGGCATGGCTCGAGCAAGGTGATTTGAAGCATACCACCGTAAACCTGATCATTGCTGCACAAGACCAGGCTCTCGCTACCAATTCAGTGAAGCATAACATCTATAAAACTTCTGACACCCAGAAATGCAGACTCTGTGGAAAGTGTGTGGAAAATGTGACCCACTTGGTAAGTGGATGTGGGAGCCTTGCACAAAAAGAATACAAGCGTCGTCACGATAAAATGTGTGTGTATCTTCATTGGCTCTTATGCCGTAAACACCAATATGAAGTAACAGAGAACTAGTATGCGCATGTACCAAGTAAAGTTTTACAGGAGGATGGAAAAGTAACCATACTCTGAGACGATGATTTTCAGACGGATCGTGTAATCGAACACCGTCGGCCAGATATCGTCGCATTGAATAGGAGAGACAAATGCTGTCAGATCATTGATGCAGCCATACCAAATGACAAGAATGTTGTGAGTAAAGAGGTTGAAAAAATTGGAAGTGGAAATGGCAAGTCTGTATGGAATGCGAGAAGGTAATGTAAAAGTGATACCAGTGGTGATTGGAGCGTTAGGCTCAATCCCATTGAAACTTCAAACCTTCTTAAGGCAACTGGAAATCCCATGCAAGATTGATGTCTTGCAAAAAGAAGCCTTATTGGGCACAGCGCATGTCTTAAGAAAAGTATCATCTTTTCAAGGTCTTTGTTGTGACTTGACAGATGACTAAAGACTCCGATGCATTTTTACCTACACTGTGTTATGAGGGAATAATAATAATAATAATAACAATTTCAAATTTTGGCATAAGGCCAGCAACTTCATAGAAAGGGTTAAGTTGACTACATTGACCCCATGCTCAACTGGCATTTATTTTATCCACCACTCCCAATGAATGAAAGGCAAGGCCTACCTATATATCTGTACATATATGTGTGCATAAATTTAGTGGGATATATAATCCAGGCAGATACAGTTATGTTCCAGGTTACGGCTAACTGTATTGATTAGTATTTAATGCCTGTGACTACTATGGATTGTCACTCATGCTGTAAACTCCTCCGATGGGTAATTCCATGATCACTTCACTGGATGATAATATCATCTGGAGTGTATATTAACAATAATTATAGCAACAGAGAATATGGAGACTAATACAGCCTCAAAATTTATTACTTTTTCTTTTACAATTTTGTACATCATATTTTTATGGTTATGATGACCTACATGTGTTTCCACTGCAGAGAGTATGAGCAGAAGCATATGCAACCAGGCATAATGTTCTGATAAAGTTATGCTGTACAGAATTTTAATTAAAAGGAAATAAATTTTGAGGACGTACCAGTCTTCATATTCTCTATCATTATAACTATTGCTCTTATATATATATATATATATATATATATATATATATATATTGGGTTGTCTGGAAAGTTCGTGCCAATTTATAGTAGCTTACCTTTCGACTTATTTGCCATGAAACCACCTCAATTCTGGAAAGAGGGTATTTTCAAGTTAAAGGAAAGATGGAGACGCATT
>NC_069001.1:15289207-15290525 GCF_001194135.2 Octopus bimaculoides | reverse complement strand
TTATTGCCTACAAGGGGCTAAACATAAAGGGGACAAACAAGGACAGAGAAAGGGATTAAGTCGATTACATCGACCCCAGTGCATAACTGGTACTTAATTTATCGACCCTAAAAGGATGAAAGGCAAAGTCGACCTCGGCGGAATTCGAAGTTGGAATGTAACAGCAGACGAAATATCGGTAAGCATTTCGCCCGGCGTGCTAACGTTTCTGCCAGCTCGCCTCACAGGACACATTTCTGGTTACTTTGGGTACCCCCTCGTATATATATATATATATATATGATGGGCTATTTTTCAGATTCTGTCAACCAAATCCATTCACAAGGCTTTGGTTGGCCCAAGGCTATAGTGGAAGATACTTGCTCAAGGTTCCATGCTGTGGGACTGAACCTGGAACTATGTGGTTGGGAAACAAGCTTCTTACCACAAAGCCATGCCTGCATCTACAAAAATCTGTTAGTGGAATGTCACTTGCCTTATAAATTTTTGATAACATGATAATGTAGGTAGATTTTCTCTTTCCCTCTAAAGTTAGTCACAGGATACTAACCCCTCCACCACAGCATATCAAACATACCATTCATAGATTCATAGTCACTGACAGTACATATTGTTACTGTTTAGTCAAACATCAAACGTTAGTCATGTTTTTCTTGAGCCTGTTGTAGAACAGGAAAAAAAAAAAGAGAATTTTTTAAATTTTGATTTTGTGTTTTTCAGTCAAAACATGGGACTTCTGTTACTCTTTGACAAAATTCTTCTTTCAAGATAATGCAGATGTCATATTTATTCAGTAACTGGTAGAAGAACTGTTAGCTGTAGTGATTAATGAACAATGAAAGTGTTTTAGTTTAAAATCACTTAAACTCATTTCTGATGTGTATTTATATATTTTTTGCAAAACGCAGCAGGAAATGATTAAGCCACAAACAAAGCCTCATTATGTGTTAGTAAGACATTGTAGGTTTTAATTATTCAAATGTTTTTCTTCCTTTCTCTCTCTGTTTCTCCCTCCCCCTCTCTCTCTCTCTCTGTTTGTCTTTGCATTTATTTATCAATCTGTCACACACATATAAACACACACACACACACACGAGGGGGTACTGTCACTATATTCCCCTCTCACATTCACACAGTTATTGCAGTGGTCCTTCAGTATTTCTAAGCCTCGTTAAAGAACTTAGAAGGTTGGGCCTCCAGCCAGGCCTTTCACAATATCCTTAAAGCCAGGAACTTTCCAGCACCACCCTCATATATATATATATATATATATATATATATATATATATATATGGGAGAATGTACGAAAAAACAACAA
>NC_069001.1:15282836-15288478 GCF_001194135.2 Octopus bimaculoides | reverse complement strand
TATATATATATATATATATATATATATATATATATATATATATATGCATACGTATATATCTATGTACATAGATATATAGATATATATATGTCTATATCTATCTGTCTGTCTGTCTGTTTATCTATCTATCTATCTGCATGTATGTATGTTTGTGTACTTATATGCAAACATACAAAGCTAACGTGTAAGCAAACAAAAAGCCAAAAATCCCACTCACTTATCAATAAATGCTTTTATAATAAAAAATAAAAGAATTTTGAAAATGTCAGAACAAACAACAGAGAAATCATTTCAACTAAAGGAATAGCGAGGAGGCTTCTGAAAATGCTGGAAATAGCAGCTGAATATCCTTCAAGTAATACTACAGACTGTCTTTGATTGTTGGTGTACTCAATCGGAACTGACGTGGGGTTAAGGTTAGGCTCATGGTCGAGCCTGTGGCAGCGGAGACCTCTGACGTTCTTGTTCCCTGGACCATTTCCCTGCTCGCTGCTATCAGAGCAGAGATGGTTATCTGCAAGTGGGAGCTCCATGAGTCAGAATGGCTGTTCCAGTGCATCTCCCTCACCATCATATTTTGTCTGCTGGAACTATGAGGCAGTCTGACTTACAGGAAGACTGTATGCTCCACTTCATATTTGGTATTCCATATAAATGGTGGAGGCTCAATAGCTCAGTGGTTAGGGCAGCGGACTCGTGGTCGGAGGATCGCGGTTTCGATTCCAAGACTGGGCGTTGTGTGTGTTTATTGAGCGAAAACACCTAAGCTCCACGAGGCTCCGGCAGTGGATGGTGGCGACCCCTGTTGTACTCTTTCGCCCCAACTTTCTCTCACTCTTTCTTCCTGTTTCTTGAGTAAAGCTGCGATAGACTGGCGTCCAGTCAAGCTGGGGGTGAAGACATATGCCATAGAAACCGGGAAACCGGACCCATGAGCCTGGCTAGGCTTTAAAAGGGTGCATAAATAAACAAATAATTCCATATAAATGTACAAATGAACCCTAGTTATGTTGATGTACTTTTCCCCATTCGAATAGTAAAGTAGGGAGTTAGGAATTTAACGCATTATTATTTTTTCAAATGTTATTAGTAACATGCCCTCTCTACTCCAAGATCTATTTAGGCAATAACAAGCAAAAAGTATGACAAATATTCATGCAGTATATGGGGATCAGACAATAAGGGTAAGCCAGAGTCAACAATGGTTCCAGAAATTATTTTGAATTACTCAGGCATTATCTTGTACTCTCTCTTTTACTCTTTTACTTGTTTCAGCCATTTGACTGCGGCCATGCTGGAGCACCGCCTTTAGTCAAGCAAATCGACCCCAGGACTTTTTCTTTGTAAGCCTAGTACTTATTCTATCGGTATCTTTTGCTGAACCACAAAGTTATGGGGATGTAAACACACCAGCATCGGTTGTCAAGTGATGCTGGAAGGACAAACACAGACACACAAACATATACACACACACACACATACATATATATATATATGTATCTACATATATACAATGGGCTTCTTTCAGTTTCCATCTACCAAATCCACTCACAAGGCTTTGGTTGGCCTGAGGCTATAGTAGAAGACACTTGCCCAAGGTGCCACTCAGTAGGACTGAACCCGGAACCATGTGGTTGGTAAGCAAGCTACTTACCACACAGCCACTCCTACGCCTGTACCTTTAAGATTCCAATGATGTGGTTGCATACTTTTAGAATGACATTGGAGGATAGGTGTGAGAGGTCAGATCTGGCCAGTTTGACCATAAAACAAGTAAAATATTTGGGCTGAAAATGGTTGGTTTAAATGTTAAAGGGTTAAGTTACAAAAAATTAACCATTCACCCCTGAAACTTTGGTATTGAACTTGAATTAGCAGACTTATTATAATAAAACCATTACTGGTTCCTTCTAGAAGCTATCTGTTGAATTCTAACAACAACAGATACAAATCCAGTGAGAAACTGCTGTATGTGGTAGCTCAATATGCTAGAAATAATAGCCAAATATTCCGCCACTAATACTGTGGAATATCTTTGACTGTAGTTGACCTCAGTCAAAATTGACCTGAGATTAAACAACAGCAGCTATGATGCAGATGAGGCACTGCTGTGCTGGAAATAGTAGCCAATTCTCCCTCAAGTAACACTCTAGAGTGTCTTTAATCTTTAATCGTAAGTCAGCTCACAATAACAACAACAGCAATAAAAACAGCAGCAACATGGGAGCCAGTGATAAGCTGCTCTATGTGGTAGCTCCATCTGCTGGAAATAGCAGCCAAATCTCCCTCAAAACACATCATACTGTCTTGAAAAATGGTAATGACGCACTGAACAAGAAGTGACTTTGATCAGAGGCCTGCTCAAATAGGGCTGACCTAGGGTTAAACAGCACCAACAAATGTAGAGTCAATGATAGACCATAGCGCATTGAAGCTAGTTCCTATTACAATGACATTTGGCCATTTCTAACAGGTCAAAGCACTGATAGTGGCTTCCTCTGTGTTTCTATGACAACCGTTGATGGTGGAGTTGATAGTGCCGCTGCTTTTACTAATAATAGCAGCAGTAGTAACCAACTTCTTCCCTGTCCAGCAAACCATTTTTTTTATAAGACATTCCAGCTTTGACCATCTTGACTTCTGTTCCCTGAATTATTTCTTTCTTAAGATAGCAGTGTGTGTGTGTATGTGTGTGTGTGTGTGTGTGTGTGTGTGTGTGTGTGCGTGATTAAGGAAAACTTGGGACTATTTTTTTTTAGCAAGTTGTAACGACAGCATCAAGGCAACTTTCTGGCTCGTGCTAGTTCTATTGGGTTGTCCGAGCTTACCTTTCGACTTACTTGCCATGAAACCACCTCACTTCTGGGAAGAGGGTATTTTCAAGTTAAAGGAAAGATGGAGAAGCATTGTGCAACAAAATGGTTCATATTTGGTTGATTAAAAATGTAATGGCAAGTATTTATTGACCTTTTTCTTTCCTTTAAAAGTCGGCACGAACTTTCCGGACAACCCAATATTACCTCCTGTGATATCTCGTTTTTTGCTCAAAATATGGCCCCTGATCCAGTTTATAACTTCCTCCTTCCACAACTTGTCTGTTCCAATGAATATTTCCTTTCAAACTAATGACATTTCAAGTGATGGCCATTGAATCTAACCCTTTTAATAATAACCACCTGAGATAGTCCTTAGATCTATGGAAACAAACTTTCTGTTTTAAACTGGTCTAAATAAAAACCCTATCAAAATTTCATGTAAATTTAAGTTCTGCGGCCACCCCTACATACAGGCATGTCTTTTATGGTCATGCCCCCACTCCCTCTCCCAGCTGAGAGATCTTTGTCTTGCAGGTATTGGTGTCATGTAAAATGTACTCATGCAGGTGCTAAGTAAACACACCTGTGCCAGTGGTTGGAGTGATTGGTGTTAGGAAGGGCATCCAGCTATAGAAACCTTGCCAGATCTGATTAGAGCCTGGTGTAGCCCTCTGGCTTGCCATTCCTGAGTCAAACTGTTCAACCCATGCCAACATGGAAAGCAGACATTAAACGATGATGATGATGATGATGATGATGATGATGATGATGATGATCACAACGACGATGACAACAACGACGACAACGATGATGATATTTACCTGAAATTACATTAAAATATCTTGAAATACTAAACAGTAAATTTATTCAATAAAATCACCATTGGCTTCAACCACTACCTTCAGATGATTTCGGAATCTCCTGCAACTCTTCTGGACGGTCACCTTGTTTAAGTTGGTGAATGTTGCCTTCAGTTCATCTTTGGTGTTACAAGGAGTTTTGTTGGTCTCTCACTCAACTGTGCCCCATACATAATAATCAAGGGGGTTACAGTTTGGGGAGTTAGGTGGCCAGATGTTAGGAATGGAGTGGTTCCAGAAATTGTCTGACAACCATGACTGTGTTTTCCTGCTTGTGTGGCATGGTACAGAGCCCTGTTGTCAGATACAGGGTCTTCCAGCAGCTACCCTCTTCACCCAGGGCAGCACTACCTCTTCCAGGCACTTGATGTAGGCCTTCATATTGAGTCTGAGGCTGTGTGGGAAGATGAATGGAGGCATAACATTGCCATCGCTGGTGATCACTCCAGACAACATGATGTTGACTGGATGTTTGATTTTTATCACTCTCGGTACATGTTTTGGGGACACGACAAGCAAACAGTTTTTCTGTGTGTTCATCATCTGATCCTGGTAGAAATTTTTCTTGTCTGAGAAAAACCAAAGCACGTTTGATTGGAGGGCATGCTTGAGTTTGCTTAAAAGCCTCGTAGTGTAGTCTTTCTTCTTTTCCTTGATGGCTTGGGATAAAAATTGGCCCTTTCTCATCTTGTATGAGGAATACTGAATGTCTTCATGCACTACCTGCCTGATAAGAAACTCAGCTACCCCCATGTTCCTGGTGATGGACCTGATTGACTCGGAGGGATCGTTGTCAATCATAGCCTGGATCTCACTAACAAACTCAGGAGTTCTTTTCTTATCAGAACGATCAGAGTGAGTCTTCTGAGCTGCCATACCTTTGTAATCACTATTAGACTCATACAACTCTTTCCAAATCCTCTGCACTGTCCTCAGATTGACATCCAAACACTCTGCGATTTATTTGTTGGAGCTTCTGGCATGAATGCCAAGCAGTACAGCATGTCGTTTCCAAATTTCTGGCAGAGTGAATTGCATCACGCTGCTGTTTTTCTCACAGATGGTGCCCAACTGACCCTACTTTACTGTGTAGTTGACAAAATCAAACACAAACAATGTGCATGCATGAAATTAAAATATAAAATGGCGACAATTTATCCATTGCACCCTGTATATACATATATCAATGTATGTGCGTTGATGTATCTGTTTGCTCCCCCCACCACCCTCACCACTTGACAACTGGTGTTTATGTGTTTATGTCCCCATAACTCAGTGGTTTGACAAAAGAGCCTGAGAGAATAAATACTAGACTTTAAAAAAAATGTTCTGGGGTCGATTTGTTCGACTAAGAACCCTTCAAGGCAGTGCTCCAATATGGCCGCAGTCAATTGACTGAAACAAGCAAAAAGGTAAAAGAGAGAAGAATGTTAAAAGAATCCAGTGCTGACTGGTACTTTATTTTATGGGTCGGAGGGTGGGGAGAGGGAAATGAAAAAAAAACAAAACAGAAGTTGACCTTGAACTCAGGATGTACAGGACTACAAAATAAAGTACTTCCAACAGTCTACCAACAGTTCTGCCAATCTGTCCAGTCTGAGGCAGTCATCTATCTGTAAGCTGGACATTAGATATTAATCTAGGGCAGAGATTTCTGAAAAAGCTTGCTTAGGCACTTAACAGATTTATTTCTGTAGAGAAGGAAAGGGTGGGGACCAGTCAACCATCTGTTGAGCTTGCATTAAGTGGGTGAAGAGTCATTCTAGGCTTTGTAGAGAAAGGAAACTACCAAGTGACACATAGTGTCTGTAGGTCATGTGCTCTGAATTCTCCCCATTAATATATATAGTAGAAAGAGAGGAGAAGAGAGAGAGAGAGAGAGAGAGAGAGTGGGGAGAGAGAAGAGGAGGAGAATGACCGAGAGAGAGAGAGAGAGAGAGAGAGAGAGAGAGAGAGAGAGAGAGAG
>NC_069001.1:15281720-15282711 GCF_001194135.2 Octopus bimaculoides | reverse complement strand
TCTCTCTCTCTCTCTCTCTCTCTCTCTCTCTCTCTCTCTCTCTCTCTCTCTCTTTCTCTCTCTCCCTATCTCTTTAACTCTCCTCTTTCTCCCTCTATTTCTCTCTTTTTCGCACCTCTTTCTTTCTTTCTTTCTTTCTTTCTTTCTTTCCTTCTCTCTCTCTCTCTCTCTCTGAATTCCAGTCAATGTTTAACAATCCTACTGTGTTCTGCCTCCTACACATACACATGTGTGCATGCGTGTATATGTATGTGTGCGTGCGTATGTGTGTGTGTGCATGCGTATCTGTGTGTGTGTGTGTGTGTGTGTGTGTGAACAATTCCAACAAGAGTCCAGACCGGATGTGATCATATTTGTAGTGAGGGTGGAATTTACAGGGATGACAAAGCATGAGACAAATTGACTAACAATGTTGCTATTTACAGCACAACACTGAGAGAAGGAGACAGTCCAGCAATAAAACAAAAACAACCACAACAACGACAACAACAACAACAATAATATTAAGAATACTAATATTACTAATAATGCTATTAATGATGGCAATAATAATTTTAGCAGTTGAAATACACAAAAAAACCTTTCACTATAAGGATTATAGTGAGAGTTGAATGTGTCCATTTTATGTGTGTGTGTGTGTGTGTGTGTTTTATTCTTTTACTTGTTTCAGTAATTTGACTGTGGTCATGCTGGAGTACCACCTTAAAGGGTGTTTTAGTTGAAGAAATTTAACTCAGGACTTATTCTTTGTAAGCCTAGTACCTATTCTATTATATTATATGTATTTATTTTCTCTAAGTTAATAATTGACATTTGGTTAAAATGTCTTATGATTAAGCTGGTTCCTATGTATTTCCCTGAAGAGATTACATCCTTATCAACATCACCTATTCCTTTGGAAGGTACAATTTGTAATCTTTGAAACATACATTGGAAATAAAAGAATTCATTTAACATATACGTTTTACTCCATTTACTAAATTTGTATATA
>NC_069001.1:15279054-15280382 GCF_001194135.2 Octopus bimaculoides | reverse complement strand
TATATATATATATATATGTACAGGAGAGAGAGTAAATGCAAGGCTCAGTTTAACATCCCCATCTGATGGTTTGGTTACCTTTAACAGAATCCACTATGTTATAAGCAATTGGGGTGAGGTGTCCAGTTTGAGGATACTAACCTCCCTCCGTCCATCTTCTTCCACTTGACTCAGAGACCCTGTCAAGGGTCATGGGACATCTATGTCTTCTCTCTCAATTAAAAAACATAAAACAAAATCACTCATCATTAGAAGAACCCTTTTGAAGGTTGTAGGCAAACTGCAACCCATCGGACTTTCTGAATGGCACACGTAACTTGGATATTTATAGTGTTGTGGGTCACTTGATAACATGCCATGTCTCATGTGGCCCACTTCTTGAAAGAGGTTACCCATGCCTGATCTAATGGCAGAAGCCACCTTGCCACTGATATTCAGACTGTACTGTTGGTTGTGGCTGCGACCACTTATACTAACATCATGCCAGTTACCCATAGAAACATCATCATCTGGTCAGGTAACTTGCCCAGACCAATGCAACTCTTCCATACCAGATGTGCCAATCAAGCAATGCATCAGAAATGTCTGACCTGGGTTTAAATCATATTGGTCTTTCGTTAGTTGAAATATCTTGTCTGCACATGCCACAACTACAGATGACAGCTGTAGTTTGCTAACTGAACTGTTTGATTCTGGCCATTGATAGCTTGTTATCCATTCATCTGCTCAGCATCCAGTGATATTTGACATTGATTCAATAAATCCATTTGCTGAAATAGTTCATGTCCGCCATGCCGCTTCCCATGTTTTCAGTGTATCCTGGTTCTGGTGGTGGTTATATGCTATTTAACCCAACCCAACCCGTAACTGGAGCTCTGTCAGGTGCCGCTAAACTGGGCCAGACTCAGACTCAACCTGGGAATAATAGTGACTAAGTGGTGGTCCCACATTCCTTTGAAACCCTGGGACTCCTAAACCAGCTCCCCACCACCTGCTCGACTGGATTACAGCTTAAAGTTTTACTGACCATCCCCCCCTCACCATCACTGTTGCTAATACTACTGTAATGGAAAATAGTGTTATGAAAAAAAACATAAAGAAAAAATACAAAACAAAAACAAAAAAACACAATGAAATATAAATATAATTGGATGCTCTTGTTTATTCTACTCCTGTAACCATGGTGATATGGAACTGCATGTATGCATGTATGTATGTGTGTGTGTGTGTGTGTGTGCATGTGTGCGTGTGTATCTATTTACCTAAGTTATCTTTACATCACTGTGTGTATGTAAATAATGCCAGTTGGATGGGAGCTTGGAAATGAA
>NC_069001.1:15277674-15278836 GCF_001194135.2 Octopus bimaculoides | reverse complement strand
TGGGGGGTTCGGGGAGAGGATAAACATGCTACAAAGAGACTGAGAAAAGAAACAGGAACTTAATACACAGAGAAAAGAAGGTGGAAGGGAGAGGACAGAAAAAACTCAGAAAATACATGAATTGAGGAAGAAAGGGAAAAGTCATGATGTGTATATGTGTGTGCGTGTGTTAAATGTGTGTGTACATATGGTATATGTATGTATATGTGTGCACGTATGCTACATTTGTGTGTGTGCATATATAGCCATACATACATTATATATGTATACATACACTCACCAAATGCCTTTACTCAGTGGAGGCACATGGCTCAGTGGGTAGAGTGTTGGGCTCACAATCGTGAGGTAGTGAGTTCAATTCCTGGACTGGGCAGCGTGATGTGTTCTTGAGCAAGACACATTATTTCACGTTGCTCCAGTTCACTCATCTGTAGAAATGAGTTGCGACTTCACTGGTGCCAAGCTGTATCGGCCCCTTTGCCTTTCCCTTGGATAACACTGGTGGCATGGAGAAGGGGGGGGGGGTTGTTATGCATGGGTGACTGCTAGTCTACCATAAACAACCCTGCCTGGGCTTGTGCCTTGGAGGGCAACTTTCTAAGTACAATCCCACAGTATTTCATGATCAAAGTAGGTCTTTACTCTTTACCTTTTACATATACTTACACAAATTTACATATATTTATACTTATATGTGCATATTTAAGAACATTTCCTTTCCTGAGCGTCCAATAACACTATCCGTATCACGTCCTCACTTTGTTGTCTTTTTGTTATTGTTTTTTTTGAACTTATATATATATATATATATATATATATATATAGGTAAATGATAGCCCAACAGAATTGCTTCTTCTTGTATTTGTTGCTCCATTCTCCACATAAATATATATATATATATATGGTAAGTACCTTGCTTACCAACCACATGGTTCCGGGTTCAGTCCCACTGCGTGGCATCTTGGGCTAGTGATTTCTACTATAGCCTCGGGCCGACCAAAGGTTTGTGAGTGGATTTGGTAGACAGAAACTGAAAGAAGCCCATCGTATATATGTATATATATATGTGTGCGTGTTTGTTCCCCCAGCATTGCTTGACAACCGATGCTGGTGTGTTATGTCCCCGTAACTTAGCGGTTCAGCAAAATAGACCGATAGAATA
>NC_069001.1:15274624-15275474 GCF_001194135.2 Octopus bimaculoides | reverse complement strand
GTGTCTTCTTGTATAGTGTTGGGCTGACCAAAGCCATGTGAGTGAATTTGGTAGACAGAAACTGAAAGAAGGGTAAGGTGGTGAGCTGTCAGAAACGTTTGCATACCAGGGTGAAATACTTATCAGTATTTTGTCTGCCATTACGTTCTGAGTTCAAATTCTGCCGAAATCGACTTTGCCTTTCATCCTTTCGGAGTCGATAAATAAGTACCAGTTACACACTGGGGGTCAATGTAATCGACTTAATCCCTTTGTCTGTCCTTGTTTGTCCCCTCTATGTTTAGCCCCTTGTGGGCAATAAAGAAATAAGAAACCGAAAGAAACATGTATGTATAAATGTGTGTGTGACGGGCTGTCGATGGGAACTTCGCAGTGGGCTAGCTAGGGAGTAGGCCTGCAGTGAAGTGGACATCCAGTTATGCGGGACTTCTATGAAGAACAAGTTGACAATGGCTGCCACCTTCATATGTTTAAATAAATCTTTCACCAATACACTCTGGTTCTCTGTTGATTTTTTGTGTATAGCTTAACTAAGCTACAGGATAATGCATGATTAATTTTAAAGAATGGGAATCGTTAAGTATTACACTTGACAGAAAACTCAGAATTCTGAATGGTGCTACAAAAAAAAACAAAAAAAAAACTGAAAATAACTCAGCCCCCTGTCCATTCTGTAAAGTGGTTGGCATCAGGAATGACATCCAGCCACAGAAACCATGCCAAAGCAGACATTGGAGTATAATACAGTCCTTGGACAAGTCACATCCAGTCAAACTGTTCAACCTATGCTAGCATAGAACATGGACATTAGATGAGGATTATGAAGATAGTGGAGTGGGTGGCTGGAGGT
>NC_069001.1:15270120-15273992 GCF_001194135.2 Octopus bimaculoides | reverse complement strand
GTGGTGTTATTAATGTGTTTGTATGAGCATGTGTATGTACGTGTGTGTGTGTGTGTGTGTGTGTGTGTGTGTGTGTGTGAGGGGCATGCTGTAGATCCTCCCTCACAGGACTCTTCAGGCTGAAAATGGGTCAGCCACTACAACTAACTTGACAGTACTGTTCAACCACCCCTTCCTCCTTAAATAGGTGAATCCTAGCTGTTGGTTGTTTGTGGCACTTACTTGTGTAGTGTGTCTGTCTTATTTTCTCTATCTCTGTCTCTCTCTCTCTCTCTCTCTATTTACTGGGATAATTACATCCTGGAATTTGTGAAGTTGCTGATATTACATACATGCATTACACACACACACACACACACACAGGCACACACTTTCATACATACACACACACATATACACACATGCCTATATATATATGTGTATAAATATGATGATGATGATGATGATGATGATGATAATGACTTGCATACATAAAATACACACACTACTCTTAATCTTGTGTCAATTGCATGTGTGTATGTATATATATATATATATATATATATATATATATATATATATATATATATACACACAAATACACGTATATAAATACACACACACATAAATACACATATAAATACACACACACACACACAAATACACATAATACACACACATATAAATACACACACACAAATACACATATATAACACACACACACACACACACTTGATAATAAGACAGATATGTAAGCCATTGCGTAGGGGACAGAACAGTGGGGTTAATTGGAATGTAGGGTAAGTTTGATACACCTCTTTTCCCTTCAGAAGCAAAGAACTTAGTGAGGACCTGTGCTGCCACCTTTTGACAGTCTCTTATACTACCAGTCAGCCATATTGCTATCAAATTGATGCAGAAGATTTTTTTTCCAAGATTACAGAAAGATTTCTTTATATTCTTTTTCATCTCAGAGTAAAATTTTCACTTGTTAGAAATATTAAATTTGTTTAGGAAACACCACAATCAGGAATGAACATTTGTGTTTGTCAATTGTTTTGAAGAAAGAGCAGGATGTAACTGGTGTGTTCCAGTTTGTGTTGTGTAAATTGTAAATGTTGAGGTTGTTATGGAGCTGACTGGAACATGATGATAAGGGCTAGTTGCAACAAGCATGTTCCAATTAACCCTACTATCACAAGTACACTGTCTCAGGTAGTAACAGTTAGACTGGCCCATGTAGTAGCATTTACCCTGGTCCATCTACTTAATAGCCTGCTTGTTCTGTTTGCCCATTATACTTTAGTTAGTTAGAGGTGGTGTGGAGGTGCAATGGCCCAGTGGTTAGGGCAGTGGTCTCGCGGTCGGAGGATCGCGGTTTTGATTCCCAGACCGGGCGTTGTGTGTCTGTTTATTGAGCGAAAACACCTAAAGCTCCACGAGGCTCCGGCAGGGGGTGGTGGCGACCCCTGTTGTACTCTTTCACTCCAACTTTCTCTCACTCTTTCTTCCTGTTTCTTGAGTAATGCTGCGATGGACTGGTGTCCTGTCCAGCTGGGGAGGAACACATACGCCATAGAAACCAGGAAACCGGGCCCATGAGCCTGGCTAGGCTTTGAAAGGGCGAAAAGAAAAGAAAGTTAGAGGTAGTGAGAGGTAGAGTAAGAATGAGAGAGAGAGAGGGAGGAGTGAAGAAAGAAGAGAGGAAGAAGTAGAGAAAAGTGAATAATACATTTAGGTGAAGTATGTCACGTGGTCAGCTGAAAGGAGAGGTGAAGAACAAAGAGAGAAAAAGTGGGAGAGAGAGGTGTTGAGATACATCATCAAACAAACAGCCAAACTGAAATGAGCTTTGTTACTGAGAATTATAGTAATGATGATGATGATAGTGGTAGTGGTGTGTTGATAGTGAAAAGTTACAGGGAGAAGATATAATAAAAAAAAGACAACACCGACAGAGATGTGAGGAAATGGATGTAAACATATGCGAAGCATATTTAAAGAAAGCTATAAAAATGCAAATTATCTTTTCTTTCTTAAATAGGTCCTCTTAATATTTTTCATTCTGTAGAATTCACACAGGCCTCACAAGTAAATAAATGAACACCTTTTGCACTATTTCATGTACTAGCACTTACACTGACCCATGTAGCAATATACTGTCCCATGTAGTATCACTTACACTGGTCTAATGGTATGGAAGTAATGAATTCCAGACCACATCGTACTCTGGGCCATGCTGACTAACAATGTCTCTTTTTCCTGTATAAGAACTTACACTGTCCCATGTAGCAATACACGGTCCCATGTAGCAATACACTGTCACATGTAGCAATACACTGTCCCATGTAGCAATACACTGTCCCATGTCATATCACTTACACTGGTCTAATGTACTAACACCTACACTGGTCCATCTAACAATACTTACACTTGTTCATGTAGTAACAAACTACCCCTGTAGCAGCACTTATATTAGCTCATGTAGTAACAGCACTTGCCCTGGCATATGTAGTAACACTTAACAGTAGTCCATATAGGAGAACTTGAACTCAAAAGAAGATCAGGAGTTTTGCATTTGGGCACACATGAAGACGATCTTTGCCTGAGAATTCCTCAGTCTCAGATAGACAATGAAAATGCAGGCAAAATTTGGTCACATCATTTTCACAAGAAAATCAGTATAAGAACTTGAAGACCCTTCAAATACAATAACGAGGCCCATGCTCTGCATTTTACTGAGAAGAGAAAAGGTGTACTATCCATAAAAATTAATGGCAAGTTTGTGTGATGAAACTTGACATGTGTGTGGGGTTTATGCCCATGTGGTCACTTACGCACTTGGAATTTTTAAAAAATCGATTGTTAATCAGCGTCAATTTTTCAAAAATCATAAAATTTCGGCATTTTTTGCACTAGCCATCGTGACATCAATTTGAAGAAAAATGTTTCATGGGTATAAACAGACAGCTTATTTTAGCATTTGCTAATTCTTCATTTCAATGCAAATTGTTTTGATTTGTTAAAACTTATTATTTCAATTCATTGTTTGAATTCCCCAGCATTTCAGGTTTTGATTAGGTAAGACCATTTTATTTCTCAAGCAAAATTTAGGCATTTTGCGCATGACCTGTTGTGGTATCAATTTGACAGAATCTTCCTCAAAGCGTAAAATTTCACCATTTTACACACATGTACAAAAATGACGACAACATGGGTTCGCTACCAGACACTGGTCATTTTTTCATCAAATTGGTCCTACCTATTAATATAGATTTAAAATTTTTGAAAAATGTCAAAATTTGACGGAAAGTGTTTCATGGCTATAAACAGACAACTTATTAATGGTAATTTTTTACTGGGTACCTCAACTAGTTATATATAAAACAGATGGGGTAGTAGATTTATTGATGTAACAATATATTGAAAATAAGCGTCTTTGTGAAACGTGTTCTGACTAACCTCAGTTTCCCCTACATCACCATTAGTCTTACAATCTAATCAACTGGCTCCCTATCCCAAAATTTCAGGCCCTGTGCTTATAGTAGAAAGCATTATTATTATTATTATATTTCTTTTTAAAGATAGTAAGTGCAACCATGGCTGTGTGGTTAAGAAACTTGATTTCCATGTATGCGGTCATCAGTTCAATCCCACTGCACATCCCCTTGCGCAAATATCTTCTATTATGACCTTGGGTTAACCAAAACCTTATAAGTGAATTTGGTAGGCAGAAACAGAAAGGTGGCGTGCTGGCAGAAATGTTAATACGCCGGGCGAACTGCTTAGCAGTATTTCGTCTGTTACGTTCTGAGTTCAAATTCCGCCGAGGTCGACTTTGCCTTTCATCCTTTCGGGGTCAATAAATTAAGTACCAGTTATGCAGTGGGGTC
>NC_069001.1:15267252-15269416 GCF_001194135.2 Octopus bimaculoides | reverse complement strand
GTTTATTGAGTGAAAACACCTAAAGCTCCACGAGGCTCCAGCAGGGGATGGTGGCGAATCCTGCTGTACTCTTTCACCACAACTTTCTCTCACTCTTTCTTCCTGTTTCTCTTGTACCTGTATTTCAAAGGGCCAGCCTTGTCACACTGTGTCACGCTGAATCTCCCCCGAGAACTACGTTAAGGGTACAAGTGTCTGTGGAGTGCTCAGCCACTTGCACGTTAATTTCATGAGCAGGCTGTTCCGTTGATCGGATCAACTGGAACCCTCGACGTCGTAAGCGACGGAGTGCCAACAACAACAACAACAACAACACTTATATAATTATATTTCAGAAAGCTACAGTGAGGCAAGCAGTGTGAAAGTCTCATGTTTTGTAGGGTGCAATACCTCAGTGTCCCTCATCTTACAACTGCCAGCCACAGCCTCTTCCACTTGTCATGAGTGAAGGCATGTGGCTAGTTGGTCAGGGAATTCAATTCATGAATGTAAGGTCATAAGTTCAATTACTGGCAGTGCATTGTCTCCTTCAGCAAGATACTTTATTTCACATTGCTCCTGTCCATTCAGCTGGCAAAAATGAGTTACTCTTTACTCTCCTTACTCTTTTATTTGTTTCAGTCATTTGACTGCGGCCATGCTGGAGCACCGCCTTTAGTCAAGAAAATCGACCCAGGACTTATTCTTTGTAAGCCTAGTACTTATTCTATTGGTCGCTTTTTGCCGAACTGCTAAGTTACGGGGGACCTAAACGCACCACCATCGGTTGTCAAGTGATGGTGGGGGGACAAACACAGACACACAGACACACAGACACACACACACACACACACACACACACACACATATGTATATATATACATATATACAACGGGCTTCTTTCAGTTTCCGTCTACCAAATTCACTCACAAGGCTTTGGTCAGCACGAGGCTATAGTAGAAGACACTTACCCAAGGTGCTATGCAGTTGGACTGAACCTAGAACCATGTGGTTGGTAAGCAAGCTACTTACCACACAGCCACCTTAACATTCTGTGATAGCTGTGTACCTGTAATTCAAAAGGCCAGCCTTGTCACTTTCTGTGACATGTTGAATCTCCCTGAGAATTATGTTAAGGGTATCTAGTCCACTCACCTAACAAAAATGGCTTGTACCTGTAATTCAAAAGGGACAGCCTTGTCAAGCTGAATCTCCCTGAGAAACATATTAAGGGTATGCATGTTTGTGGAGCGCTTTAGTTTTTTGAGCAGGCTGTTCCATTGATTGGATCAACTGAAACCCTTGTCGCTGTAACCAACAGAGAGCCAGTTATTTGTCTTAAAATGTTGCAGCAAAAACAGAAAACATTTTTATTGCTCATTTTTCTTTCTTGGCTCTGATAAAAGCCTTCCCAGTCTGTCTTGGGGATTTCTTTTGAATTCTATAGATTATGCTTCATAATAACTGTTTACTCTATTTCACTCCATAAATAGGTGTAAATGACAATAAAATAACTGCCATGCTATAACATGGAACATTAAAGTAACCTAACGACAACAGTGAATAACAATTCTGTCTTAGTGTAGGTGTTTGCAGTCGCTAATATTGTCTAGTCTAGTCCTGGCTCAGCCTCCATAGAACAGATTTATGAACAGAGACAGACTGACTGTTACCACTACTCCTTATCTTTTATTCAAGCATAGAGAAAATGTAGGACAATGTTAGCCAATGTGATCTTTGTATTTCAAAGCCAGTAACACTGCACAAACACACACACACACACAGACACACACACATGCGTGTGTCATATATATTATGTGGGAGGAGTGTGAATGTGTCTGTTGTGTTGTGTGTGTGTGCCTGTGTGCATAATGCAGATATGTATGTGTGCACATGCATATGTGTAATATATCTGTGCGTGTAAGTGTGTGTGTATTTGTGTGTGTGTGTGTGTGTGTTGGCAGATGTGCTTAAGATGTTTGCTTCTCAACTATGTGGTTTCAGGTTCAGTCCCACTGCAGATTACTTTGTCCAAGTGTTTTCTACCATGCCCCTAGGCCAACCAAAACCTTGTCTGGATTTGGTAGATGGAAACTGAAAGAAGTCCATCATATGTATATATATATGTGTATCTGTGTGTGAGTATATATATATATATATATACATACATACACATACATACATA
>NC_069001.1:15264631-15264981 GCF_001194135.2 Octopus bimaculoides | reverse complement strand
CCACACAGCCACTCCTGCGCCTATATATATATATATATATACATACACACTTACATATATACATATATATATATATATATACACACACACACATATACATACGCATAAGTATGTGTGTGTCTGTGTTTCCTTGTCTTGACATTCTGTGATAGTTGTAAATAGTTGTTGCTGTTATACAAGCAGTGTCATTCTTTTCCAGTATTCTGTGAAACCATTTGTGGCCAGCAGGAAATATTACTTTGCTTGGAAACAGGTGAAGGTTGGTGACAGGAAGAGCATCCAACCATAGAAAATCTGCTTTAATAAACTGTCTAACCCATGCAAGCATGGAAAAGTGGATGGTTATGCTA
>NC_069001.1:15263575-15264621 GCF_001194135.2 Octopus bimaculoides | reverse complement strand
ACACACACACACACACATACACACACACGCACATGCACGCGCATGCATGCACACACACACATTACAGGCTATCTGTTTCTGTCTACCAAATCTACTCACATGCCATCATTCAAGTCTTTTTGTTGTTAGCTCCATAATTACCAAAGACCTGACTAAAATCTTCATTGCATGATTTTTAATCAATTACAATTTCAGATTTATTTCTCTTGACTCTTTTGACCACAATTAATCATGGGAGTTAATGATATTTGGTTTTCTTTTCTTCATTAGTGGTGTCATTTTAACTTCAATTACTGCAACAGTCCATGCATTACATACTACCATGTATGGCACACATCATAATAGTTTTTGGCCCCAAATTGTTTTTTTTTTATAGATATCTTTTAGTTAAGAGAACTAAAAGAAAAATACCACCCTGGGTATGAAATTAAACTGCATCCGGTGGTGAGGGTCCAGTTTGGGAGTTCTTGAGTTGTAGGGAACATAGAGTCATCCCTTAATTATCATTAGTTCCAGGTGTGTTCTGACTCAGAACAATTTTACCTGTCAGGGTTTCATCTACTGGTTAAATGGATTTTTGTAAGAATAGTCATCCCTTAAATATATAATTCCCAGGTCCATTCTGGCCCAGAATGATAGTACCTGTCAAGGTCCCGTCTATGCGTTAAATAAATTTTTGTAAGAGTAGATTGAGTTCCTTAGCTGCGATGAAAGCAATCAATCTAGGAGGAAAAAACCCTATAAATTAATACCCTCTTCCAAAATGCCCTAACCTAGCATGGAAGGGTAGGGATGACAAGACTAACATGAGGTATGTCCAGTTACATAAATACATACTATGGAGGTAACTATCTTATGTTAGTATGCATTCTGCTGCTGGCAGAGACAGCAGGAAATGAAGGAATTAGGAGAAAAGGCAGAGTGCCCTTCACTCTAATAAGGCTTCTGAGAAAAAGATGGGCGTAGGAGTGGCTGTGTGGTAAGTAGCTTGCTAACCAACCACATAGTTCTGGGTTCAGTCCCACTGCATGGCACCATGGGCAAGT
>NC_069001.1:15258853-15259857 GCF_001194135.2 Octopus bimaculoides | reverse complement strand
AAAAAAAAAAAAAAAAAAAAAGTAAAACAGAAAACAAATTTGCCTTACAATCACTTTAAGGTGTGTTTCAGTATATTAATTAGTTAATTAGATAGATAAATGACATTAATGCTTCACTAATAGATAACAAACAGATAACTAGTTAAGGACATAGAAAAAAAAAATATTGAGGAAATTCAAATACTTGACTTTGTTCTAGATAAGCTAATTATTAATGCTTACTTGGATTAAAGTAGTATTATCTGAATAAGTGATGGGTAGTACAAGACTCCACCCTGGAGGGAGACACCAGTCTGTAATGGGATGAACTTAATATAGGGTGGTAGCTAGTAGTATAGATGGTTAATGTTAGATGGGAACAGGAAATGTGGGTGATGGATAGTAAATCTGACAAGATTTGATCCAGTCCTTCATTTCTCAGATAGTGTAATGGGAAAGAGACTCTAACAGCTTCATGATCACTTTAGTGTTTAAAGGGCCGTATCCAGCTCGAATATTCCACCTGTTTTATGTTCAAACGAGCAAGACTCAGCCTCTTACACCTACCTTACAACATCATTCTAAAACTAAACAAACACATCATTGGAATCTCAAAGCTGCAAGATAATGCATAATTAATTAAAAACTATCAATAAATAAGCATTACATTTGAGAAAATAATCTGGATGGTAAAGGGCTATGCTTGTTAGTAATAAAATAGATTGACATAATATATATGTGTATATATGTATATATATATGTATATCATCATCATCATCATCATCATCGTTTAACGTCCGCTTTCCATGCTGGCATGGGTTGGACGATTTGACTGAGGACTGGTGAAACCGGATGGCAACACCAGGCTCCAATCTAAATTTGGCAGAGTTTCTACAGCTGGATGCCCTTCCTAACGCCAACCACTCAGAGAGTGTAGTGGGTGCTTTTACGTGTCACCCGCACGAAAACGGCCACGCTCGAAATGGTGTCTTTTATGTGCCACCCGCACAAGAGCCAGTCCAGGG
>NC_069001.1:15256321-15258162 GCF_001194135.2 Octopus bimaculoides | reverse complement strand
ATATATATATACATACATACATTCATACATACATACATACATTCATACATACATACATACATACAAACATACATGCATACATATACACACACACACACACACACACACACACACACATATATTTCATAATATATGTATTCAGAGCAACCTCGGTTCTCAATCATAATTTGTTCTGAAAGCCTGTCCTAAAATCGAATTGTTTGAGAAGCGAATCATTTTTACCTGTTACAATTAATGTAAAAGCGATTAATTCATTTCCAAGCACCAGATGAATGCTTATTTACATGCTTACACAATATATTTTAGTATAAAAATGTTTATTCAGACTGTAACTAACACAGAAAGTGTATTATTTCTTAGAATGAGAGACCCCTTCCATAAAAACTTCTGGTAACTGTCTTTCTGGGGTTTCTTCCCTTCTCTGATTCTTTCTAGGGTTTCTTTTCTTTTTTCTCTCAGTCAAAACCTGTCCAATGTTAATTTTTGTCTGCATTATAAAATTTTTCTAAAATCAGACATGACATTGTCATTGAAAAGGTTTATTGCTCTATTTGCTCCTACTGTATCAGGGGGATATTTTCCCACAAAACTTTGCACATCACCCCATTTAGCACAAATTACTTTGATTAAAGAACTTGGGACGTCCTCCTTTCCTTCCTCTTTCTCAGAAGACATTTCTTCAGTCAACGTCTTTTGCTGTCCATTTTGAAGGTGTATGAGCTCCTTGGTGGTAAGTTCAGTGCAGTGGTCTTCTGCCAGCTCTTTAATATCTTCACTGTCAACATCCAAGCCCATAGTTTTTTCCATAGAGACAATATCATCAACAATAGCAATTTCCTCAACAACAGCAGTACTTGTAGCTGTCTAAACCCCTCAAAGTCTCGTTCTGGTACACAATCTGGCCAAAGTTTCCTCCATGCTGAATTCATGGTTCTGTAACTCGCTTGGTTCCATGCATTATCAATAAGAATGACACAATTCAGGATATTGAAATGATTTTTCCAAAATTCTCTGAGAATTAATTGAGTGTCATTAGTGACTTGGAAACACTTTTGAAACAGAGCTTTTGTGTAAAGTTTCTTAAAGTTTGCAATGACCTGTTGGTCCATTGGGTGTATCAGAGGAATTGTGTCAGGTGGCAGGTATTTGACCTGAATAAAATCAAACTCTTCAACTAAGTCATCCTCCAAACCTGGAGGGTGAGTGGGAGCATTGTCTAACATGAGAAGGCATTTTAGTGGCAAGTTTTTTCTTGCAGATATTTTTTAACACTCAGGGTAAAAACTTCATGAATCCACTCAATAAAAAATTGTCTGGTTACCCAAGCTTTCATATTAGTCTGCTACATAACAGACAATTTACTCTTCATAACATTGTTTCTTTTGAAAACCCTAGGATTATTGGAAAGGTAAACAGGCAATGGCTTGACCTTGAAATCACCACTTGCATTGCTGCATAACAAAAGAGTGAGTCTGTCTTTCATTGGTTTGTTCCCTGGCAACGCTTTTTCCTCCTTAGTAATATAGGTCCTATTTGGCATTCATTTCCAAAATAATCCTGTTTCAACCAGCAACACCTGCTGAACACCTATTGGGGGTGTTAATCTTCCTTTATCAAGTCACTAACCTCAATCACAAATTTCTCAGCCGCTTCCTGGTTTGAACTCGTTGCCTCTCATGCCTAATTACTCTGTGTATTTCACTTCTGTTCCTAAATTTCTTGCACCAGCCTCTACTAGCCTTGAATTCAAAAGTATCACTTTCAGCACTTGCATCAGGGATTTTCCTTACTAGATCATTATATGATATATATATATATATATATATATATATATATATATA
>NC_069001.1:15254810-15255855 GCF_001194135.2 Octopus bimaculoides | reverse complement strand
ACACACACACACACACACACACACACACACACACACACACACACATATATATATATATATATATATATATATATATAACTCTCTCAGTAATAGTCAAACCACAAAGCCATACACATAAGACACAGACATGCTCCACAATTGCATCAACATTTTGGTTCTCTTTGAAAGATTATTTCTAAAGAAGAAGTACTGCTATGATATCAAACTTTGGTCTATTCAGTTATTCTGATCAAAATATCACTGGTACTGATAAATGTGCCAAATACATAAAGTCTTTCTCAAGTTTGGCAGAAAAATCTCAACTTTGTTAAGTGGGGAAACTATTAAGTAATTGTTCCATAATTGTTCATATTATCTGTTGGGTAATAAGTCAACCATTTAGTTTCCTTGCAGAGAACTAAGGAGCATTGACCATTCTACTGTTTCTCCTTCCTCTGAATACAATACTGCACTGTGATCTTTGGAAACGAACACTTGGTATTGATACTTTTTGCTAATGAAGATCTCATCACTACTATTGTGGAGTCAGTTGTTGCTATTATCATTATTATTATTATTATTATTATTATTATTATTATTATTATTATTATTATTATTATTATTATTATTATTATTATTATTATTACCTCTGCCAAGGGAGGAGATTATGTTTTCATCAGTGTTGGCTTGTCCGTCTGTGTGCAAAATAACTCAAAAAGTTGTGAACGGTATTTGATGAAACTTGCAGGAAAAGTTGGTAATGACACAAGGAACAGATGATGAAATTTTGGTAGTGATCTGGAAATTTTTATGGATTCTTGAAGGATTTTTCATTTGTTATATTTACTTTACATGAAGTATTACAATATTACGTTCTTTGATTATCTCCCTTGAAAACACGTTCATCGTTTGCATGTAACCTACGGTGGTGTTGCTGTTTCCAAAGTTTATTTTCGTTTCTCTATTAGTGACTTTACTTGCGTGTGTATAACTCAAGTTTTAGTTAATTGTTGTTTCTTTTAGTTGTATGGTGAAACTAGCTTGCTGTTGTCATTGATGTATTATA
>NC_069001.1:15253241-15254710 GCF_001194135.2 Octopus bimaculoides | reverse complement strand
CACACACACACACACACACACACATATAAATCTTAAAATATTGTACTAACCCAATCGTAAACTCATTGAACCCAAAGCCTGTGAATTCAATGCTGGTTTTCCATGTAAGTGGTTTCTTGAAGACAACATTTGCTTCATCGGGGAAGGACTGTGGTACTTTTTGAATGAATTCGGTAATCTGCTTCAGCATCTGTTCGTTAATTGGTGTCAGCTGGATCATCTTGTTCGAGCTGTCCGACAAGGACAACCGGCTTGCTCGCTGCAACGCTTGACCCATCTCTTAGATCTTCACCCTTCCTACTTCGTCAAACCTGCTACACGTGTGCGTGTTTGTCCTTTTCTTCCTTGGATGTTTTATCTACACAGTTCTCGTCTGAAATATATAATAAACAGAAAAGTAAAAATAATAAATAAATGAATATATAGGCGAGGGCGTGGTTGTTTGGTAAGAAGCTTGCTTCCCGACTACATGGTTCCGGGTTCAGTCCCACTACGTGGCACCTTGGACAGCTGTCTTCTATTATAGCCTCGGGCCAATTAAAGCCTTGAAAGTGGATTTGTTAAACAGAAAATGAAAGAAGCCTTTCGTATAATATATATGTATGTATTTGTGTGTTTGCTTCCCCGCTATTGCTTGATAACCGATGCTTGTGTGTTTATGTCGGATAAGGGTACACCAGACATTTGCATCACAATCATATATGCGCAACATGGTGATTTCATATCAAGATAAACAGCGCATGACCTTATAGGTGGGGCCCACTTAGAATTATCTTTAGGTCGAGTAGCCCATCCTGCTCTAAAGGTCCTTGAATAAGGGTTGCTTAAGGATGTTGAACGAAACACCGATGTTTCCAGAGGTGAATTATTCAAACCCAAAGGAATTCTTCTCAACGTATGGCTGTGAAGCTTCTCCACTACTCCTGCTCATGATCGGAGACGCACATATCATCAGCCAGTAAGGGACAATACTCAACTAGTTAAGGTCAACCAATTGATAAGCAAATCTGTAGTAATGAGTAGAATATTTGCAGTTGTCCATCTTTCACAAGACCAAACATATATATGTTAAAACATCCAATTAGTTAATATCAGAAACCATGAGAGCCACTATCAATGAATGAATGCATTCATGTATGTATTATGTATATATGTATGTATGTATGTTTATATGTGTGTATGTACACATACCCGATGTCTGGAAAAAATGGGAAGCTCATATTTGGATTCCTGGTGGATCAGGACTGACCTAGTGTTAAACGACATCAACAACAAAAACATAAGCGTTCTTGAATTAATGAACCTCTACATGGTCACTGACCTGCTAAACATAACAATCAAATGTTCCCGAATTTCTAGTTACTCGTGTCACTGCATCTAAACACACACACATACACACACACACACGCACACACACACACACACACACACACACACACACACACACACACACACACACACACACACAC
>NC_069001.1:15250538-15251276 GCF_001194135.2 Octopus bimaculoides | reverse complement strand
ACACACACACACACACACACACACACACACACACACACACACACACACACACACACACACACATATATATATATATATATATATATATATACATGTACATATAAATACACACGCATATATATATATATCTCTCTCTCTCCCTATATGTATATATATAGCTTTTTTATTATTAACAATTAGCAGAAGTATCATACTGACTCAAGGTCCGAATGTCTTGCGTTGCCAACGCACGAAACTCTCGGATCTTGAGTCACTTTCTTGCTTCTGCTAAATATTAATAAAAATATATATATTCTCATATTCTGATTTCTATTTTTCCCCTTTGCATCAACATATCTGTATATACACATACACACACACGTATGTATATAGACGTATATATATACATATAAGTATACGCACGATACGTATTTATCTATTCGATTTACGTTAAGATGTACGCTGTTGAAATCATGCTTGCCCTCGTGTGTCCGTAGGTACATACAAACACCTACACGCATATATACACATAAGCTCACGTATGTTTTGTAAACAATATGGACGAAATCATAGGAAGGCATGTGCACATATGTGTCACATATATGTTTGTCTGTATGCGTGTGTGTGTGTCTGTGTGTGGTGTATATATTGTGTGTGTGTCTGTGTGTATGTATATTTGAATATATGCACATAAACAGATATGTTTGCAAATATGTATATACTGTATATATATATATATATATATATATATATATATAT
>NC_069001.1:15248680-15249940 GCF_001194135.2 Octopus bimaculoides | reverse complement strand
GTATAGAGGAATATATTATTTTGTTTAAAAGAGTTCCAACACTGTCTATTTTTTATGTTTTATTTATATTCCTGAAAAACCAATGTGGGATATAGAATATGGAATATACAATATATAACATAATATACAATATATAATATAAAATAAAAATGTATGGTACAATGAAATAAAGTATTGAATGTCTTATTGAGTATATGGAATATGTCTTATTGAATAGATGAAATATTGATTGTTCAATATAAAGGATTAAATATATAAAGGCGAATACGTATTTTCTATACCTTGTGGTATTTCATCATGGCCGGTATGACAGACATATATACATGTATATAGATACGAGTAAATGAGTACCCTTCAGTTCAAGATGATAATGAATGCGACAATAATCGCCTGGGTCTGATTGGTGCGTTTCTTGGAATGGGTCACACTGTTGCGCCTTTTCAAAGATAACAATAAAGTTTGGAGATCACAGGGGCAAAGCCCGTGGAATAATGTTCGAAGTTCGTTGAAGGGTCGGTGTGCTTGTTGGCTTAAAGCAGCATGTTGCTATTTATGGAAGATGTGGGAATCCTGGTGCATTGTGAGTAATTATTTAATCCTATGGCTAACAGGAATTCTGTGTGCGTATATGTGTATTAGGTATGTGTGTGCACGCCTAAGTGCGCGCGCGCATGTTTTGTAGATTTTATATTAAAACTGAAACTGAGAACTTGTCCCACGACTCGAGTTTCAAGTCACGGCGATCTTCAGGCAGGAATATCTATTGACTGATTGACTGATTGATTGATTCTTTGATTGATTCATTCATACAGCTATTACGTGTATACATATATACATACATGCATGCATACATACATTCATACATACACACATATATTAGGTATAAATCAGTAAGTACATAAGTGAATGAAAGGCCTTTAGTTTCGTGCCTGAACGTTTGTTAAAATTTCTGTTTGTATAACCTATCTTACCTCTGTGTGTGTGTATGTGTATATATATATATATATATATACATATATATATACACAAACACACATGTATATATATGTACATATGTGTGTGTATAAATATATGCAAATGTATGTGTATATGTGTGCGTATGTGTGTGTATGAAAGGTTCATATACAATATATATTTAGATAACAAAACATATTTTCAAATGAATTTTTCTTTAAACTAAATCACCAAGTCCTATTCATACTAATTAGGCACACACACACACACACACACACACACACACACACACACACACACACACAC
>NC_069001.1:15242347-15247366 GCF_001194135.2 Octopus bimaculoides | reverse complement strand
GCTGAGGATGTTGGTAGTGGTGTTATTGTTCTCTGTCGACGGGGGTGGTGGGGATTTTGGTAGCAGCGGTGGTGCCGGAGCAGGCTTAGTTAGAATTTGTATGGAATGGTAAGTGGAAAATGAAACACAGCGAAGAATACAGGTTGACAAGGAAACAAGGAGCGTTTCTTTGATTGCATCAAGTCTTTAATTGTTTGCGTTTTTTCGCAGAGAAAAATCAGGTAATTTTTGAAATTCAAAGCAAAAAAAAAAAAAATGTAACAAAAAAGAAAGGTAAAAAGAAAAACAAACAAAAAAAAATTGGTGAAAAGAGGTCCAGGTATTTAGCTGCTATTGTGACGAAGGTCAGTGAATGCGCAGTACCCTCTCTAAGATTAAGCAGTTACCCCCTCCTATTTGCAGATCTGTAGTTGTATATTGCATTGCACATGCATGTTGGTGTGTATGTCTGTGTGTTTGTATGTATTTATATATGTATTTATATTTTTATGCATGCATGCTGCGCATGTGTGTGTGTACATGCATGTATGTATGTATGTATGTATGTATGTATGCGTGTGTTTATGTATGTATGCGTCTATGTATGTATTTATATATATATGACTGTGTGTAAGCATTTATATATATACATATATATATATATATATATATATATATATATATATATATATGCATGCATGCGTGTGTGCATATATGTATGTGTTTGTAAGTATGCATGTATGTACGTACGTATGTATGTATGTTTATACACATGTATGTATGGATGCATGCGTGTGAACGTATGTATGTATGTATGTATGTTTGCGTGTGCGTTTGTGTATGCGTGTAGATATATGTCTATGTGTGTATGTGCCTTTTATGTATGTATGTGTGTTTAAATGTAGCATTGTGTGTAGCCTTGGGAATATATACGTATATGCATATGCTACATTAGCTGTCGATCTATCTATCTATCTATCTATCTATCTATCTATCTACGAGTACCCCTACACACACAAACACACACACACACTCATATGATTATATATAAATGTCTACATGTCTACATCCATCTATACACACACATATACACGCATGCACATACATACACACACGTACACACGAATATATGACTAAAGAAACTAATTAACATTTTTCTTTTCTCCCTAGGGACAAATATGAAAGCTAAAGGAAAACAAAATTATACTCATATATGTACATATGTGTGTATACATACATACATGCATGCATACATACATATATATACATATATATATACATACATATACATACATATATACATACATAAATGCACGATTGTAGAAATCAGCTGCCCTCTGGACATGAATATGGTTAGAAAAATACAAGGGAAAGGACATCTATGGACCATTGATATGGA
Organism: Octopus bimaculoides; assembly: GCF_001194135.2. Lineage (NCBI taxonomy): Eukaryota > Metazoa > Mollusca > Cephalopoda > Octopoda > Octopodidae > Octopus > Octopus bimaculoides. The sequence goes on along the minus strand of NC_069001.1, from coordinate 15,245,988 downwards.
GTTTGTTAATCCAGTCTCCAAGGTACGCTTTCAGCTTTATACCTATTACTTTTGGACCAATAAGATACATACTAACCTGCCTAGAGCAAAATATGGCTGAACTTGGGATGTAGAGGAGAGAATGCAAATCCTTAATTCATACGCTACAAATGATGATATCTGGGATTATAAAAAATCTGTAGGAACTACTTGTATAAAGGATGATGGCTAAAACGAGATACCCTCCTTCAAAACCTTACTTTCAAGTAGGTTGCCGATCAAAATTTACTCTGAAATTAAAAAGAGAAAGAGAAGCCTATACATACTTATGCATTTGCAATTCCAGAACAAGAGATTGCTACGAAATACCTAATCAATAAAAATGACAATGAAGACCTTGGAGTTCCAAGATGCAACCGAAGACGTAGATTATGTCATGTTTCTGTGGAAGGCATCACACGTGATTAGCAACTGTCCCAAAATGTCATCAAGGTACTAACTCCCTATGCAACACGACGCTGTTCGCAAAAACAGTATACAACGCCGTCCAGAAAAAAGAGACTTGGAATAAATATACTAAATCCCTTAGTTATTGAATAAGTACACAAATACCAGCAAAAGAAATGCTGGTGGAACGTTCCCATCAAAACATCTGTCAAGTGTAAACATTAGGCGCAAAAGAACAGTGTTATAGAGAAGCAAAGTTCGGCGGGCGGCTTTTGCCTTCTCTCATTATACCATCATATTTATCATCCATTTCATCTCATTAATGTTTTTGTCCAGCCCGTAGCTACTCTCTGTGTACTGCCTTTATGGCAAATTGAAATGAAATAAAGTAGCTTGCTCACCAACCACATGGTTCCGGGTTCATTCCCACTGCGTGGTACCTTAGGCAAGTGTCTTCTACTATAGCCTCGGGCCGACCAAAGCCTTGTGAGCGGATTTGGTTGACGGAAACTGAAAGAAGCCCGTCGTATATATGTATATGTATATATATGTATGTGTGTGTATATGTTTGTGTGTCTGTGTTTGTCCCCCCAACATCGCTTGACAACTGATGCTGGTGTGTTTACGTCCCCGTAACTTAGCGGTTCGGCAAAAGAGACCGATAGAATAAGTACTAGGCATCCAAAGAATAAGTCCTGGGGTTGATTTGCTCGACTAAAGGCGGTGCTCCAGTATGGCCACAGTCAAATGATTGAAACAAGTAAAAGAGTATAACAGGTGGGACATTGTTTTGTAGAGAAAAAATATGTACCCTCATCGAGGTCAGTTGTGCTGCTGATGTGAATATCTCTTTGAAAATCAAAGAGAAAGAGAATGACCATGGATAACTGTTTTGAAACCTCCAGTTTCTATATCTAAATTATAAATTCACATAGAAAGAAAAAAAATAATTGATGCACTTGGTTTTGTGAGGAAATGCCTGAGCGACAATCTGGATAAGTTAGGGTTTTCCAACCAGTCAACTCGCACATTGTTGGACTGGATAACAGACATAATGTCACATCTTAGACTTGAGAGTTTTGCACACACACACACACACACACACACACACACACACACACACACACACACACACACACACACACACACACACACATAAATATATATTACGTACTGAGTTTCCAATTCCACCGAAATCGACAATGCCTTTTATCTTTTCGGGGTCGATAAAATGAGTACCAGGGTTGATGTAATCGACGTAACTTCTCTATCGAAATTGCTGGCCTTGTGTGTGTGTGTGTGTGTGTGTGTGTATAATATATATTATGTATGTATGAATGTATATATGTACGTAAGTATGTATACACACACACATACACATATATGTATAATTGTATGTGCGGAATAGTATTATTACATCCATTAGATATAGATACATTCCGCCATTGATGACCACACCATCCATAAAGTGGAAGCAACCATCTTGGAGAATCGCCACATAACTATTCGCCAATTTGCTCAAGAAGTGAATATAAGTGTAGGGTTTGTGGAAAAAATCATTCACGACCGTTTGCACATGCGTGAGTTGTCTGCACGATAGATTCCCCGGATGTTCACACCTTTTCAGAAGCAAGAACGAACAAATTGCTTCCAGACTCTTATGGCAATGTGCCAAGAAAACGAGGAGGACCTTTTTGGCAGAAAGCACGGGTCCATGACTATGGTCCTGAGTCTAGTCCAGTCGAAGCAATGGAAGCATAATAACTCACCACCTCCAAAGAAGGCTCGTGTCCAACCTTCAGCAGGTAAGGTGATTGTCACAGTCTTTTGGGACCAGCCCGGAGTCGGGATGATGGATTTCCTGGCAAAGAGCACCACAAATAATGCTTCTCTGCTGCAGAAATTGTGGGACGCCATGAAAGTAGTGAGGCGTGTGGCATGCTGACCAAAGGAATCTGCCTCCTCCAAGACAATGCCCCACTTCACCACGTGTATGTTGGCCAGATGAAAGCACACTCCTGCGGTTATGAAATCCTTCCTCATCCCGCTTACTCTCAGGACCTCGCACCATATTACTTCCACCTCTTTCCAACCATGAAGTCCCTTTTGAAGGAGAGCACTTTTCGGATGAGGACGGACTTATTTCCGAGGCAAAGTCTTGGCTCCAGATGCAACCTACCGACTTCTACAGACGAGGTCTTCACAGCTGCATAAAGCGATGGGAGAAGTGTGTCACCATTGGTGGTGGCTGTGTAGAGAAGGACTAATAATTTCATTTTGTTTATCACAGCCAAGTTTCGTTTATCCTAGTTCTTGGAAAGTGGGTCAGGGGAAATCTTTAATGAACAGCCCCCGTATACTTGTGAGTATATCCTGGCACTTCACCATCTCTCCTGCTCTCTCTTACATTTTTGCTGTTTCCCACTCTCTCTCTGTCTTTCCTTTGCTCTTCCTTCTGGCTGGGTAGCCATGTTTCTCCTCTACAGCAGCAAGCCTATTTCTGCCCTCATTCTTGTACCTCTCCTCTCTCCCTCTCTGTCTCCCTCTGTCTCCTTCTCTTTTCCTCACCCTCTCTTTTCCTCACCCTCTCTTTTCCTCACCCTCTCTTTTCCTTACCCTCTCTTTTCCTCACCCTCTTTTCTTTTTTCCCTATCTCACTGGGTAATCATGTACCTCCTCTATAGCAAGGCACCTATTTCTGCTTCTCTCTTTCTCTGTCACGCACTAACCTTTCATCATATGATGCCGTATCACCACTTCTAATGCTCCCACCGTTATAGCAAGACACCTGTTTCTGCCTCTCTGTCCTTTCTGTCACACTCTAACCTTTCATCCTCTGACACAAGTTTCCCTCCTCAAATTGCCCTGCTCCTCTCATAATTCCTTGTTTTGCGAATTACTTGGTAACCCTGCGAGTGCTGGTGCCACGTAGAAAACAATTGGTCTACACTGTAAAGTGTTTGGCATTTGGAAAGGCATACAGCTGTGAAAATCAGGCCAAAACTAACCTCGCCTCTGCTAGTGCCGCGCACAGAGCACTGAGTGCACTCAGCAGAGTGGTTGGTGTTAGGAAATGCATCCAGCCGTAAAACCCTACCAAAATAGATACAATAATTTTCTACCTGGCCGGCTCCTGTCAACCATCCCACTCATGCAGGCATGCATGGAAGACGGACATTAAACGATGATGACGATGACGATAATATATATATATA
>NC_069001.1:15239790-15242057 GCF_001194135.2 Octopus bimaculoides | reverse complement strand
GGGTAGGGTGGCGACCCCTGCTGTACTCTTTTGCCCCAACTTTCTCTCACTCTTTCTTCCTGTTTCTTGAGTAAAGTTGCGATGGACTGGCGTTCCGTCCAACTGGGGAGTGGGGGGGGGGCACATACGCCATAGAAACCGGGAAACCGGGCTCATGAGCCTGGTTAGGCTTATGTATATGGGTGTGCGTGGGCGTGTCAATGTATCAGTGGGTGTATGGGTGTGTATATGTATATTTGCATATATCTATACATAGGTACGTACGTACTGCACACACACACACACACACACATATAAATAGGTATATTTATGTATTTGTTGGTTGGGTGTATGCGTGTATATTAGTTATATACAGCCAGAACATAATTGGAGTCAATCTGCTGGTGTAAAATCGATTGTTTTATTAATGTATTGTCGTGTCGAAGCATGTCGACACAGTTGACAGCGGAACATTAAAATGAATAAATAAACATATAAAACGATTTATTTTAATGGATTCAGTGACGTGTCTGTCAGCTGATGAACCAACCAACGAACGAACCAACGAACCAACGAACCAGCCAGCCAACTAGCCGACCGACCGACCGACCAACCCATCAATATCGAGACAATGCATCTGATATCATTAAACAGAACAAATTAGACAGGCATCGTTGATGTGTGTCCGAGATTAAATAAGACAATTCAGCGAGACTTCATTGAAATATTTGCCAGAAATTATAAAACAAACAACATTGGTATTTGCCTAAGATTACGCGAGATAAATAAGAAAATTATCGTTGGCGTTAGCCCAACATTAAAGAGGAAAATACGACAAATATCAAAATATCATTGTTGTTTGCCCAAGATTAAAGCAAGCAAATTAGAGAGACAACGTTGTCATGTTTTGCCTGAAATTAGACGGCAAACATTATTGGTGTTTGCCTGTGATTAAACGAGGCAAATAAGGAAATAAAAAATGGTGTTTGCCCAAAATGAAAGAGGACATATACGACGAACGATATTGGTGTTTGCCAAAGATTAAGGCAACATTAGTGTTAGCCCGAATTTTAAACAGAGTAAATACGACAGACAGCATAGATCATATATTAAAAAAGAAATTAAAAAAGCAAAAAAAAAAAAGAAAAAAAATAATGGCGGTGCTCCAGCCTGGTCACAGCCTCTGGCTGAAACCGATAATGAAATATAATTAAAAAAGCTTGTGTAAGCGCATTAGCTCTTACATGTCGCTTGATCTGCTAGAAATACCAGCCAAATAGCACTCAAATAACACACAGTTATGTTAAAAAGGGAAGGACAGATTGAATTATATAGCCCTAAAAACATTATGTATTAAAATAACATGTGATCATCTTGGGCGGAACACCTTTGATAACAGCCTTCATTAATCAAGTTTGAGCTAAAGAAAACAAGAATTATAAAAAGCAGGGGTGGTGACAGGAGGTAGGGAATTCATAGAGTTGCGGCTGTGGGGAGGAAGGATTGGGTTCTGGTGTGAGTAGTGGGAAACAGAATGAGTGAGAGGAAGAGGAAGAAACGGAAGGGAAGTCGGAGGAGGAGCGGGTGGGATATGTGTAGTCTGGGTGGATTAGGGAATGCAGCTAGCTATATCAAATGCGCAAAAGATGTTATGGGAGATTTAGCAGAGAGGTGGTTCGTAGGTGCATCAGAAGCAGAAGCAGTGGTAGTAGTAGTAGTAGTAGTAGTAGTAGTAGTAGTACTAGTAGTAGTAGTAGTAGTAGTAGTAGTAGTAGTAGTAGTAGAAGCAGCAGCAGTAGCAATAATAGGAGTAGCAGTAGAAATAGTATTAAATGTAGCTTCATTACTGATGCGTGAACAATGCTCAAATATAGATAACTTCTTGAGGTGTAAGAGACAGGCAAGAGAGCGCAAGGTCTCACAGGTCTCTCAGGGCCTACAAAAGCTGCAGGCTCAGTAACTTTCCTCTAGACCAAAATCTTAAGGAACTAATAGCTGACGCATTTGGTTGAGGAATAAATCGTTGCGTATCAGTATAATGGCTTTCTTCTGCATGTCGTGGTCACTTCTGGTACAAACCTGAAGGAACACTTAGATAGGACGTGCTGCAACCCCTGAATATTCTAAAATATGATTTTTAAAAAATACAATATATGCCATGGTGGACATGACTCAGTCCCAATGCATAGCACTTTGGCCAAGTGTCTTCTACTATAGCTTCGGGACAACTAAAGCCTCGTGTGTGGATCTGGTAGACGGAAACTGAAAAAGAACCTTTTATATATATA
>NC_069001.1:15237442-15239607 GCF_001194135.2 Octopus bimaculoides | reverse complement strand
ATATATAAAACAAATAATAAATGAGTATATGCATATATACGTACAGGTATGTGCATAACTACGTCTACCTGTATATATAGGTGCATATCTGGGTACAGGACATTACAAACAAAACGTAGACAAGAAAATAATAATAACCAGAAATTAAATAAAAACCCACAGGGGAGGATAAGAATGATCTTGCCCCTGGGTGGTAGAGTTAATAAATCGGTTGGTTTGAAACTACAACCACATGACTCTTGGGTGCAAGCATCAAGAACGTATCTCTAGCCTAGAAGTAAGTTTTTTTTACTTCCACTACCATTGCGGAAGGCCCAGAAAAGGTGTCACAGGCGGAAAGTATAGAAAACGTGCTTGGCCCTGATTTATATATTAGCTAAAAAGAAATAAATAGATAAAAACGAGCAAGTGAAGAACATAAATAAAAACCTGTTATGTAAACACTTTTGGTCGAGAGATCGAATGCCGTGACCAGCAGAAATATTTCACAATAGGTATGACATTGACTAATCGATCTCAGACAGAGAGAATGAAGTAAAATAAAACAAAAATGTGATTTCATGCAAATCGAAGTTCAATCATTAGAAAACACCAACTGTTAACACACGCACACACACACGCACACACACTTCTATACATATATTTGTGTTTGTATATATATATATATATATATGTATATAAATACACGTATGTATGTATGTATGTATGTATGTGTGTGTTTATGTATATATATGTACAAACATGTATCAATAATATATATGTGTATGTATGTATGTATGTATTTGTGTGTATATGTTTGTCCTCCCACCATCGCTTGACAACCGATGTTGGTGTGCTTACGTCCCCGTAACCTAGCGGTTCTGAAAAAACCCTTGATAGGCTTACAGAGAATAAGTCCTGGGGACGATTTGTTCGACGATCGGCGGTGCTCCAGCATGACCGCAGTGAAATGACTGTAGCAAGTAAAAGAATAAAAGAATATATACATACATATATATATATATATGTATATATATATATATATATATATATATATATATATACACACGTATATGTATATATATTCTAACGCAAATACATACATACATACAATTACACACACACACACACACACACACACACACACACACACACACACACACACACACACACACACACACACACACACACACACACACACACACACACACTTATATATGTATATATGTATATATAAAATGTATATGTATATACACACACAGACATAGTCTACATTTCACTATATGCATATATACAAGCATAGATACAAGTATAAACATACACGTATTTACAAATAGGTACATATACGTAAACACACACATACATACACCTGTGTTATATAGCTACAACTTTCACCTGTAATTAAAGATAACTTTGTTACTTACGGTCCTGTCTGTACGCACAGGTGAACAAAGATCAAAGGTGGACACAGGTATGATATTAGGCGATCAGTTATAAAATCGAACGGCTGATCAATACTGTAAGACAATAACTACGGAACAGAATCTGAGATAGCGTCCATACGTCTCAAGATTAGGTTTCCGTCGTTAAGGTGCGTTGCTAAGCAAGGGAGGTAACTGCCAGCTGACGATATTGACCGCAATAAATAAATAAATAATAAAGATTGTTATTCTTACGTCAGGCGTCAGCAGTTATTATCGGACAGTAACTTTTCTTGTCTCTCATTCTCTTTTCTCTCGTCTCTTACATTGTTATACATGTGTAGGCGCAGGCGTGGCTGTGTGGTAAGAAGATAGCGAGCTGGCAGAACCGTTAGCACGCTGGCGAAATGCTTAGCAGTGTTTCGTCTGCCGTTATGTTCTGAGTTCAAATTCCGCCGAGGTCGACTTTGCCTTTCATCTCTTCGGGGTCGATAAATTAAGTACCAGTTACGCATTGGGGTTGATGTAATCGACTTACTCCCTTTGTCTGTCCTTGTTTGTCCCCTCTATGTTTAGCCCTTGTGGGCAATAAAGAGTCCTTCCCAACCACATGGTTCCGAGTTCAGTCCTACGGCGTGGCACCTTGGGCAAGTATCTTCTATAGCCTCGGGCTAACCAAAACCTTCTGAGCAGGCATAGTGACGGAAACTGAAAGAAGCCCATCGTATCTATCTATCTATCTATCTATCTATCTATCTATCTATC
>NC_069001.1:15237108-15237432 GCF_001194135.2 Octopus bimaculoides | reverse complement strand
TCTATCTATCTATCTATCTATCTATCTATCTATCTATCTATACATCCATATTGATAGAAAAGGCAAGACAACAAAAGAAAGAAAGAGACCTCGATAGACCTCGATATTATGTAAATAGAAGAATTTATCTGTAAATAATGTGACAATTATTCGGTAGCCATGATAAAACTCCGAATTTCGGATGCTGGGGCGGAAACCCACGCCGCCATCTCTTCAGTTACCCGGCCATCTGGATAGTATTCTTCGATGAGATGGCGGCATGGGTTTCCGCCCTGGCGTCCGAAATTCGGAGTTTTATCATGGCTAACGAATAATTGTCACATA
>NC_069001.1:15235915-15237014 GCF_001194135.2 Octopus bimaculoides | reverse complement strand
ATATATGCAAATCTAATTCGCTGGTTCCTTTCTCTTTAGATTCATATTATTGATTTCAAATTCTACGACTTTTAACGACCTCCAACGACCGGATGGTGGTGGTGTTAAACAAGTTAACTGCTTAAGTCTACCACCCAAGAACGGGTACAATCCAAGCGACAAAATTCTGCATGATACCCGTATACTCCGAATTTTATATTTAACTCCCAACTCTTGGATCAACCTGGAACTGTGACAGAGTAAAAACCACATTTTCAAGGTAATGTACGGTTGGTATGGAACCCAGTACCTTGATGATTACGTGAGAGAAATGGGATGAAAGGCAAAGGCGAAGCGAAGACAGAAAGCGAGGGAAGTTGCTTTCCGTCCAGCCTTCCAAACGCAGTAATGAGGGCCGTAAAATTTCACCTGGCTTATACCTGTTAATTAAAGGTGTGGCTGCCAAAAGTGACCTCCCTTTAAATGAAGTGTCTTTACCTTATCCGAGTGACTGGATCTCTTGCCCCTTGTTAAGGCGAAATGTGATACACAGCTTGTTGTTGGTTGTACTATGAACATCATAAGCCAACGAGGGAGCCACCAGTGTTGTTGCGGCTGCTAGAAGCAGCAGTCAAATTTCTCTAAAATTATATTTATGATTACCGTATAGAAAGATAACCTTGGCTAAAGTGATTTCGTCCAAAGTTCGCTACACATACGATAGAAGAAAAAAACAAAAACAAAACCGATTGGATGGTCACGGCTTGAAGGCTTTTAATCAGAATTTTGATCGGTCAGAGCTGAATTGAAGGCTAATTAACGACAACAATAACAACAAAGTAGCAACAGCATCATCGTCATCATCAATACCCTCCTCCTCCCCCCTTTCTCATCATCACCGCCACCATCATCCTCTTCATCATCAACATCGTCGTTGTCCCCATCATCATTATCATCATTATCATCATCAACTGCAACGACAACAAGCAGCAACAATAATAACAATATCATCATCGTCGTCCTGACCCCGCCCACCACCACCACCACCACCACCATCATCATCATCATCATCATCATCTTCATCATCATCATCCTCATCATCATCACCATCATCTTCATC
>NC_069001.1:15230841-15233130 GCF_001194135.2 Octopus bimaculoides | reverse complement strand
CACACACACACACACACACACACACACACACACACACACACGGTTCAGATGTTAGGGCGTCGAGCTTACAATCGTGAAGTTATGAGTTCGATTCCCGGACCGGCCTGTGTGTTGTGTTCTTGAGCAAGACACTTTATTTCACATTGTTCCAGTTCACTCAGCTGTAGAAATGAATTGCGATGTCACATACCGTTTGCCTTTCCCTTGGATAACATCAGTGACATAGAGAGGAGAGGCTGGTATGCAAAGGGCAAGCAACCTTGCCCGCATGTGTATCTCGGAAGGGGGACTTTCTAGGTGCAATCCCATAGGTCATTCATGATCGAAGAAGGTCTATACCTTTACCATTTATGTATGTATATACGTAACGGAAGATATTTGCGTAAAGCGTTCAGAAACTAGATATATTTGCATTAATATCATTATTATTAAGATGGTGTTTTGGCCGAATTGTTAGCACGCCGGGCAAATTGCTTAGCGGTATTTCGTCTGTCTTTACGTTCTGAGTTCAAATTCCGCCGAAGTCGACTTTGCCTTTCATCCTTTCGGGTCGATAAATTAAGTACCTGTTGCGTACTGGGGTCGATCTAATCGACAGGACCCTTCCCCCAAAATTTCGGGCCTTGTGCTTAGAGTAGAAAAGAATATTATTAGTAGTAAAAGGCGGCGGGCTGGCAGAATGATTAGCACGGTTGTAGGTGAATGCCTAATGAAGAGGTGGGGATGGAGAGAGAAGGCAGAGGGAGTGACAGGGAAGAAAAAAAGAGAGAGCGAGAGGGAAGTAAAAGAAATAAGAGCAGAAAGTGAAATATAGACAAAGAAGGTGCAAAAAAAGATAATTAGAAAGAGATAGAGAGAGAGAGAGAGAGAGGGGGGGTATGTGTGTATGCACATTAGTATCTGCACGTATGTAACAAAGAGAAAGAAAGAAGAACCGAAAGAGAGAGAGAGAGAGAGAGAGAGAGAAAAGTAACGAAGAGAAATCAGGGTCTGTGTTGAGAGAGAGATAGGGAGAGAGAGAAAGAAAGAAAGAAAGAGAGAGATAGGGAGAGAAAGAAAGAGAGATAGAGAGAGGGGGTATGTGTGTATGCACATTAGTATCTGCACGTATGTAACAAAGAGAGAGAAAGGAGAAGAAGTTTAAAAAAAGAACCGAAAGAGAGAGAGAGAGAGAGAAAAGTAACGAAGAGAAACCAGGGTCTGTGTTGAAACAGAGGGAGAGAGAGAAAGAGAGAGAGAGAGAGGGATTGTATGCATATGTATCTACGAATGTGTTTCTGCGTTTGTGACCGAATGTGCGTCAGTAATGGTGGATGTGCGTTTGTTGTGGAGGCATTAATAAAAGCGTACGTGTGTTTACGTCAGTATCTTCGTGAATTTGTGAGTGTATTCATGAAATCGTGTCGGTGTGTGTCTGGCAGTGGTGGTGGTGGTGGTGAGTGGTGTGTGTGTGTGTGTGTGTATATGTGTTTGTGCATTAGTGAGTGATTGTATGTATGCGTGTATGTTGTACGTCTACGAGTGGGTTTAGCTCTGTGCGTCAATGGCAGAAACGTTAGCACGCCGCGCGAAGTGCTTAGCGGTATTTCGTCTGCCGTTACGTTTTGAGTTCAAATTCCGCTGAGGTCGACTTTGCCTTTTATCCTTTCGGGGTCGACTAAATAAGTACCAGTTACGCACTGGGGTCGATGTAATCGACTTAATCCTTTTGTCTGTCCTTGTTTGTCCCCTCTATGTTTAGTCCTCTGTGGGCAATAAAGAAATAAATATATGTATGTGAATGAGTTTATGTGTGAGTGTGTTCCTGTTAGTTTGTCTGTCTCTGTCTGTCTCTGTATCTCTCTCTGTACGTGTGTGTGTGTGTGTGTGTGTTTGTGTGTGTGTGTTTAGGTCTGTGTATATGTGAAGGTGTGTCTTTATATATGTGTCTGTGTGTCCAAGTTGTACGGTTAAATGTGTGTTTGGGTTTCTGTGTCAATGTATATTTTAATGTGTCTCTCTCTCTCTCTCTCTCTCTCTCTCTCCCTCTGTGTAGGTCTATCTGTGGATGTGTGTGTGTATGCTTATATCCAAGTGTGCATGTGTTTGTTTGTGTGTATATTTGCATGTTTGAATTGGTATGTGAATTTCTGCATGAGTGTGTGTATGTATATGTCGTACGGTTAAATGTTTTTGAGTTTGTGTGTTAATATGTGTGCGTATGTGCATGTTTTATACGTGCCAGTGTGTACGTACTTGTAGTTCTCTCTCTCTCTCCCTCTCTCTCTCTCCCTCTCTCTCTCTCCCTCT
>NC_069001.1:15228047-15230229 GCF_001194135.2 Octopus bimaculoides | reverse complement strand
ACACACACACACACACACACACACTAATACACACATAAACACACACACACACACACACTAATACACACATAAACACACACACACACTAATACACACATAAGCACATACACACATACACACACACTAACACGGAAACACATGCACACGCACACTTGCACATACGCACACATGTGTACACTACGCCTGTCTGTTGCTGCTCTTTTGTAGAGTATATGCGCACGCACATATTGCATGTATGTATGCTTGGGTGGGTGTGCATATAGATATATATGTACATATGTATGTATATATGTTTATATATATGCATATATATGTATGTGTGTGTGTATGTATGTATGTATACACACACACACACACACATAGTGACATACAAATATGCAAATACTTGTACGTCTGAACGTGTATAAATGTACATATACATGCGCGCATACACGCTCACACACACGTACAAACACACACATACATACACACATGCTCTTTCTCTCTCTCACGAACACACATGCACTCATACACGCACACATACATATACACACTCACATACATATATTACACAAAACAACTTAGAATCGCAGATAAACTTAGACAGATTTAGAGGTCAGAGTGGACAGAAAAACTCTAGTTGTAGGGTAACGCCTAAGAACTGCCTGTATTAATTTATCAGGTAACTCAGCAATTTCCGGCTTCTTTGTGTTGCTGTTGTATTTGCTACTACTACTACTACTACTACTACTGCTGATGCTACTGTTGTTGTTGTAGATTATTCAGACAAAGAAGAGCAATGCACCATGATCTTTTCCCAAGGTTTCCGAAGCTGGTGCGAAGAATTGCGGAAGTAATCCAGAAACTAGAAAACTCATTCAGATACTGGCAGCAGACTGAACGTCGCTCAAAGACCCCCACTTCCTCGAAGGACCAGGAGTTGGTAATAAACTCCGGCTGCTGAGTCGGGAAAGTCTACCTACCACCCAAGAGTTCAGTACGTAAAGAGTTGGAAAAAATACCGCGAGACACTTTGTCCGACACCCAAACAATCCGAATAAAGAATCACGATTTTCAGGGCACAGATCATGAACAATGACCCCCAACTCGTATAATTCTTTTTCAAACAGTATTCTTCCATTTTTAAAAGAGCATAGAGTTGTTTTTGCTGCTATTTCTGTAAGCCAGTTTTGAAAGGCTTTGGAAGGCAAAGGGCACAACTTCTTACTTTAAGTGAAACCAATAAAAAAATGTTTAAAATGGCCTCGTTGGCTCACACATCCTCTCGTGAAGCGGCGGGCTCCAGGTTCGTATCGAGTACAGGTCTATAACTTTATTTACTCATTCTTTCTAAGTGAAGGTGATTGGTCAAGTGGCTAGAGTGTTGCGCTCACGATCGTAACGTAAGATCGCGGTTTCGATTCTGAGATTGGGCAGCCTGCTGTCTTCCTGGTAACGCTGACCCTTCCAGGTGACGCACCTTCTCACCTACTGTCGAATTGAGGCGTGAATGGGAAGTGCAGTCACGAATGAATGCTTCAGTTTTGATACCGTTTGACAAGACATGATAACACAAAATACGAAGCAAAGGTTATATCGCTTTCAAATAAATGGTTTTGGAATTACAAATAATTTTTCGGAAATTTCCAGCAGTCATTCTTTTGTTGATCGTCTGTTACTCTTTTACTCTTTTACACGTTTCACTCATTTGACTGCGGCTGCGCTGGGACACCGCCTTAAAAGGTTTTCGTCGAAGAAATCAACCGCTGGACTTATTCTTTGCAAGCCTAGTACTTATTCTATCGGTCTCCTTTGCCGAACCGCTATGCTACAAGGACATAAACACACCGTCCTTGGTTGTCAAGTGATGGTGCGGGGACAAACACAGATACAAAGACACACACAAATATATATACATATATGTATATTTTTTACTTGTTTGCATCGGTTGTCAAGCGATGGCGGAGGTCAAACAGTGACACACACACACACACACACACACACACACACTCACACACACACACACACACATATATATATATATATATATATACACAATGGGCTTCTTTCAGTTTCCGTCTACCAAATCCACTCACAAGCCTTTGTTCGGCCCAAGGCTATAGTAGAAGATACTTACCCAAGGTGTCACGCACTGGGACTGAACCCGGAACCATGTAGTTGGGAAGCAAGCTTCTTACCACAC
>NC_069001.1:15226717-15227210 GCF_001194135.2 Octopus bimaculoides | reverse complement strand
CAATAAGCCCCATTGCTATAATTTTGGGTGACGGTTCAGCATCAAACCCTCAAGTTTGACGCAATCGTCAGAGAAGCAGACTTTGTGTAGTTAGTGGAATTGTCAAGGAACCTCACACCAAGAGCTATGTCTGCTATATAGAACGAAGCATTTGTTTTTCTTGGAAATCACGCTGTTGCTGCATGCTGGCAACGCCGGGGTACCTCTGCTGCTTATGAATAAATATACACACATACATGCTCATACACACACTCCAACACATACACATACACATACACACACACACAGATACACACACATGTGTGTATGTGTGTGCGTGTACGTGCGCGTATATGTGTGTATATTTATGCTTGAGTATGAAAGCGTACGTACGTGCTCAGTTTCTTACAATCTCACAAATATTTACAAAGAACGAGAAACCGAAAGAGAGAGAAATCGAAAGAGAGAGAGAGAGGGTGTGTGAGAGAGAGAGAGAGAGAGAGACTGAGAGAAG
>NC_069001.1:15224834-15226065 GCF_001194135.2 Octopus bimaculoides | reverse complement strand
CCTTGGTGTGTTGGTGACCGAGTTTGCAACACCCCTGTAGAATGGGACACCAGTCCTTTGAAGGGTTGAGGAGTTCAAGGCCAACAGTTTTGAGGGTAGAGATCAAAGCGATTGCGTTGAACCTCCTGCCGCCAATATTCGACTGGTACGTTTTTTTATTGGACCTAGAAAGGATGAAAGGCGAAGTTTGGACTCGGTGGTATTTGAATTCATAGCCAAAAGAGCCGGAAGAAATGCATTTGTCCGTGGCGTTAGCGATTCTACGAACTCCCCGCATTACGTACGCAAACACACACACACACAGATACTCACCCACATTATCTCCAGTCAGTCGTCAAAACTAAGACTGCTCATGGCTTTGATAAGCTTTCTTCATACTGGCCGATTTTTCGTTTGAGTTTGCCATTTATTCTGACCAATTCTTTCCCACTTCATGTTCCTTTCTGCAGTATCTTTTAATCTCAGTCTAGGTCTTCCATGGTTTCTTTGCCCCTTGCATAGTTGGGAGTCAAAGAGTTGACTGGGGAGTCTGTTGTTGTCCATCCTGTGTACGTGACCCAACCAACGTAAATTTCTATCCATGAGGATTTCCATCATAGGATGGAGATCAGAACACCGTGGGATCTCTTCATTCCTGATCTTGTCAAAGAGAATAATATATCCATAATTCGTCGCAGCTGTATCATCATATAGGCATGTAATTTGTCTACTTTATAGACTGTCCAGGTCTCAACTCCAAACAACAGGGAAGAAAGCCCTATAACCCGGTATACCTTACATTTGGCACGTAAAGGAACATGCCTATTTTCCACAGTTCCTCTGTAACCTACCAAATGAAGCATAAGCTCTGCTCCTTCTGTATGTGACTTCCTGGTCCAGTCGTACACTATCTGAGAATGCTTTGCACAGGGCCAGCCTTTCATGTTCACCAGTGATGTTTTCTTTTGTTACAGAGGAACTTAGATTCTCCACAGGCTGGTAAAGGCATTCAGTTTTTCTGATGTTAATCTTGAAGCTGAACTGTTTACTCATTTACTTGTTTCAGTCATTTGACTGCGGCCATGCTGGAGCATCGCCTTTTTAGTCGAGAAAATCGACCCCAGGACTTATTCTTTGGATGCCTAGTACTTATTCTATCTGTCTCTTTTGCCGAACAGCTAAGTTACGGGGACGTAAACACACAACCGTCGGTTGTCAAGCGATGTTGGGGGCACAAACACAGACACACAAA
>NC_069001.1:15222649-15224654 GCF_001194135.2 Octopus bimaculoides | reverse complement strand
CACACACACACACACACACACACACACACACACGCGCATATATACATACATATATGCGACAGGCTTCTTTCAGTTTCCGTCTACCAAATCCACTCACAAGGCTTTGGTCGGCCCGAGGCTATAGTAGAAGACACTTGCCCAAGGTGCCACGCAGTGGGAACGAACCCAGAACCAAGTGGTTGGTAAGCAAGCTACTTACCACACAGCCACTAATGCGCAATCCCTGTGCAACTCTGGCAAAGTTATCTACCAGTCTCTGCATATCTTCAGCGCTTTGGGCAATCAGCATACTATCGTAAGTGAACAACATCTCTCGTAGTAAGGCCTTCATAATGCGCATCTAGGCTTTATACGGCGTAGCATTGAACAGACCAGCATTATGCCGCGCCTCGTTGTAAAAATTCCACCAACTTCTTCAAAGGCAGCGTTCAACACTGCTGCGAGATAAAAGAAGACCAGTGCTGGAGCAACTCGCTTTAGGTATTGCTATCTTGTACTACAAATGCCTGCATTCCTTCGTGCAGGGGCCTAACCAAGTTGATGAAATTTCGAGGACAACCATGTTTGTTGAAAACTACCTAAAGTTCATGTGAAGTCTATGAACACTCCATGCATAGACATATAAACGTATATATACAATACACATAATATGAAAGTATTATTTATACATACATAGACAAACATACACACATACATATATGGATATACTTCTGTATATATACGTATAAATGTATACATACGTACATATATATGTGTGTGTGTGTGTGTGTGCTTGTCCCTCACCATCGCTTGACAACCGATGTTGGTGTGTTTACGTCCCCGTAACGTAGCGTTTTGGCTAAAAAAAAACCGATAGAATAAGTACTAGTCTTACAAAGAATAAGTCCCGGGGTTGATTTGTTCGACTAAAACTCTTTAAGGTGGTGCTCCAGCATGGCCGCAGTCAAATGACTGAAAGAAGTAAAAGAATGAAAGAATATATATATATATATATATATATATATATATATACATAATTAAGGGATCAGCAAATATTTGCTTCGCCACATATATTTGCTGATCCCTTAATTATGTTTATAAATATATATGAGCTTTTAAATAAGTTCTCCACCAATAATGGTGCTTTCATACCGATGGGCTTGGCAAAAATTATTAATTGTTAATTGATTTATTAATTAATAAATTGATAATCCTTTACCCTTTTAATTTGTATATATATATATATATATATAACAAAAACAAAACAAAAAAAAGACGAAGACAGGTGTAGGAACAACAAGCAGGTGTATTAGTTTAACATTCGGGAAAAACGGAGAAGTCTTTTACGTTTCGAGTCTACGCTCTTCGACAGGAAGGAATAAGAGGAAAAAATGGAGAGAGAACGAAGTAAACAGAGAGAGAAAAACATATATACATATCTGTCTACCTTTCTGTCTGTATCTGTCTGTGTCTGTCTTGTGTCTGCTTCTAAATATATATAACAGAGTCAATAATATCTTCGCAAATATTTTCTTCTGAATTACTTGCTCCATATTGAAATTATTTTCACACTGTCGGCTGCTACGATTCGGCGCAAACCGAATCAGTTGCAGCGCAGACTCCAACGTGACGGGTTGGGGCTTTCCATCATAGTAACGTGTGCTGAGGGAGGTGAAGCTATAATGCCAATCCAGAAACCGGTCCACGTGAGTTCAAATACTTGAATGTATGCTGAGAGACTGTCTTAGCCCGTTTTGCCCGCAGACGGTTGATTTCTGTAGTTATTATCAGTGTTTTCTGCAGCGATTTAAATAAGAGTTTTGACTGTTATTTCCAGCAGGTAGACATACTTAGTATGTCCTTTGATTAATTCTTAATCCTTCAGCTATTTAATGCTTTTTGGGGCCTGCAATCGCCTATATTACTGATTCTGTTATTATCATTTTTAATTGTTACACTAGATAATAATAGAGTCAATATTCTCTTGCGTTATTTGCTCCGTATTGAAATATATATATATCTCTTT
>NC_069001.1:15217676-15222225 GCF_001194135.2 Octopus bimaculoides | reverse complement strand
TATATATATATATATATATATATATATCTATCATTATCATCACCAGTTAATGTTCGTTGTCCATGCTGGCATGGGTTGGACGGTTTGACTGGGCTAGCACGCTAGAAGGCTGCACCAGACTCCAGTCTGATTTGTCATGGCTTCTACGGCTGGATGTCCTTGCTAAAGTCAACCACTCCAAGATTGTAATGAGTGCCTTTACGTGCCGAACCGCTAAGTTATGGAGACGTAAACACACCCGTATCGGTTGTCAAGTGATGATGGGGGAATAAACGCAGATACAAAGACACACACACATACATAAGACAAGCTTCTTTCAGTTTCCGTCTACCAACTCCACTCACAAGCCCAGGCTATAGGAGCAGACACTTGATCAAGGTGCCATGCAGTTGGACTGAACCCGGAACCATGTAATTGCGAAGCAAGCTTTTAACCACACAGCGACGCCTCCTCCCGTCTTTCTCTAAGTGGGGAGGGGAACTTCTCTGGGAGCTATAGTAACAAGAAAAAAAAAACATACAAAGACTGTTAGCTTCATTTAAGCATTTATTATTTGGTGTCAAAATTTTCGTCGCACCAGCTGCAACCTGGTCATTGACACATTTCCACTGCAGCTGTTTTGAAGCAAGGCAGTGAGTCAGCATGTATAGGTTTCAGAGTTTTAAATATAACATAACGAAATATTTTCATCATTATAGATCAGTCATTCTTGTTTTTAATCACCTGATTCTCATGGTTGATCAGTAGGTTTAGCATTTGTTTGTAATTCATTTAGCCATCCTCTCTCTTCTCTACTTCTTTGGGGGCCATAATTAGAAAGAAGTAGAAAAAATTATCAATGGCGTTATTAAGGTGGCAAACTGGCAGAATCGTTTGCGAGTCGAACGTAATTTTAGCGCCATTTCTTCCAGGTTTTTACGTTCGGAGATCAATTGCGCCGAGGCTAACACAGCCTGCTAACCTTTCAGAGGTCGATAAAATAAGTACCAGTTCAGCACTGGGGCTCGATGTTATCGACTCACCCTTCCCTAAATATTGTTGACCTTGTGCCAAAATTTTAAACCATTATACAATATGCGTGGCATTGCGGTAAGAGTGTTGCACTCATCACAACTAGATCGTGGGTTCGATTCACGGATCGGGTGGCATGTTTTCTTCCTCAGCAAAAAGACACTTCATTTCACGTTGTTCCAATCCATTCTGCTGTAAATAGAGTAATCCTGCAACGGGGCAATGTTGGCCTGCTCACCTAATCTGCATGAATAATACGAAGCGCATTGTGACCAGCGGTGTATAACAATATCCGATAGTCTGGTCATTACGGTGATACCGTGATACAACATTTTAGATTATGAGGGAAGTTTGGCTGCTATTTCTAGGTAGTCCACCAACTATATAGTGGTGCTCTCATTGCTTTATTATTTTTATTATTTGTTTTTGGTGTTTGAAATATAGGTGTGGGTTTATTTCTTTGGCGGCAAAGGGGTGGTGGGTGTATTGAGGGTGGTTGGTCATCGAAGATAGGCGGAAATAGGGCGAGAGTGAGTCACTCGGAGTTTGAGCGGTGGGGGTGGAGTTGAGGGATAATGATGAGTGCAGACAGAAGAAACTAAGATGGATAACTGATATGTGTGTGTTTGAGTGTGTGTGTGTATGTGTGTATGTATGTGTGTGTGTGAGAGCGGGGATGGAAGTGCATAAACACACACATACGTGTGTGCGTGACAGTGTAAGTATATATTATATATACACACACATACATATAGAAACATGATACCGTATACACACGCACACACATATATGTACATACACACACACACATATATCTACATATATATACGTGTATATATATATGTGTGTGTGTGTGGGTATGTGTATGTGTGAAAAATATATGTGGGTGTGTTTGTATATATACATACACTCACACACTCATACATAAGTATATATATGTCTGAAGTTATATGTATATGTATACCTACATAGATACATACGTATCTGAGTATGTGTATATATGTGTATATACATATGCATACATGCACACATAAACACAAACACATATATACATTCATGAATGCATAAATAGGTTCATGCACACAAACATACACACACACACATGTATATACACTATATACATACATACACCAGATACACACATACAAACATACATACATACACTACATACACACACACATACATACATGCATACACCACATACATACATACAAACATACATACATACACACATTCATACACCCGGCTCTCGTAGTCTTGGCTGAATAACGCTTTTATTTAGTAACAATGTCCTTTCTTGCAATGTTTAGTTGTACAGCAACGTAAACGTTTTAGTCCAAACAAAACTTGGCGCTTGTGGCCAACGTTCTTTCAACGAGGAGTAAATATTTAGAAGATCGGGGAGTGAGCTGCCGTGAAATATTTGTAAAAACTGGGTATCACGGTCAATTATTTTGAGCCGAGGTAGGGTCTAATACTTGAAACTGTGCCATGCTATAGAATTTCGGAATGAGCCACGATATATTAGATAGCATATAGTATTTGGGTGTCGTAAAAATGACAGCATATTTCTTTGGTAATAATGATTGGAAATAATTCTTCCATTAAAGGGGGAAAAGATTGGAAGTAAGAATAACAACCAATAAGAGGCTTTCTCGTTGGTTCGATTGAATTTTTTTGTTACTGTTTAGCCATAGGTCATTCTAGATTGAGAAGATTCACAATCATCGGTATGCCAGCTATGATCGTGTCGTTTTTTTCAAGAGGGTACGGTGTGGTTTGAGGAACATTTGATTGCTGTTTCTAGAATTTCGGCTCGATAGCACTTACTGCTATTATTGTTTAGCTGTTGGTAGACCATGATTGAAAGTATTCCAATAGGAGTGGGCATGGTTTTGTGGTTAAGACGCTTGCTTTGGAACCAAGTAGTTTCAATTTCAAGTCCACCTTGGGCAAATGTCCCCTACTATAGCCCCGGATTGACCAAATCGTTGAGTGAATTTGGGAGACAGAAACTGTGTAGAAGCCTCTCGTATATCTGTGTGTGTGTGTATTCATATGTTTTAGTCCACTCAAAACTGTTTGATAACCGGTGTTGGTTTGTTTACGTCCGCTTGACTTAGAAGTTCGGCGAAAGCGAACCGATAGAATAAAAACCAAATTTACAAAATAAGTTGATTGTTTTTTTTTATTAAAACGCATCAATACATTGCCCCAGCATGGGCCGTAGTCCAATGACTGACACAAGTAAAACACCAAAAAGAAATAGTGACCCCACACGACTTATATTTATTTGTTTATTTATTTATTTGTGGATTTGACAACTTCCGGGTTCAGACCTATTGTGCAGCACCTTGAGCAAGTACCTTCTACTTTAGCCTTGGGCCGACCAAAGCCTTGTGAGTGGAAACTTAAAGAAGCCCGCCACACACACACATATATATATATGTATGTATGTATGTATGTATGTATGTATGTATGTATGTACGTACGTGTGTGTGTGTGTGTGTGTGTGTGTGTGTGTGTGTGTGTGTTATGTCTATGTTTGATAACCGGTGTTGATGTGTTCACTTCCCCGCAACAGAGCGGTTCGGCAAAGACCCGATAGAATAAAGTACCAGGCTTTCAAAATAAGTCCCGGAGTGAAATTCTGACTCTCTATGTTCTGATTTCAAATCCAACCGAAGGCAACTTTGCCGTTCATTGCTCCGGGATCGAAAACATGAAGTACCAGTCAAGGACTGGGGTAATTTAATCGATAAATCTTCCTCCAATAAAAATTGCTAGCCTTATGCCTGTCGTAGTATCAAAATATAAAATTGAGTATATAATTGAGTATATGTATGTATAGGCTTGTTTGTATATATATGCATGCATATATCTTTGTATATAAGTATACCTGTTTGTCTATTTGTATGTATTTATGCATATATATACTTATTGGTGTAAATGTGAATTTATGATCTTGAAGAAGCTAGAGGTTTCGAACCAGTTCTCCGTAGTTATCCTTTTACTCTTTGATTTTTGAGGAGATATTAGCATCACCAGGGCAGCTGACCTCCTGGATGTTACACGGCTTTTCTTGTCTGTCCCAGACAACATTATCCGGCTTGTTTGCACTCGCTAGAAATTTTGATGGGAATATACTGGTTTAGTGGTTAGAGTTTTGCACTCATGATCGTATGATTGCGGTTTCGATTCCTGAACCGGGCGATGCATTATGTTCTTGAGCAAAACACTTCATTTCACGTTGCTCCAGTGCACTTAGCTAACAAAGATGAGTAATCCTGCGACGGACTGGCGTCACTTAAATGGGAGAGTATATATTCCACAGAATCCGGGAAAGCGGACCGATGAAGCTATGGTTCGAGAAGGGCCTTACGTATGTATATATGTATATATGTATGTATGTATGTATGTATGCATGTATGTATGTATGTATGTATGTATATATAAATGTATGTATGTATGCATGTATATATATATATATATATATATATATATATATATATATATATGTGTGTGTGTGTGTGTGTGT
>NC_069001.1:15216029-15216607 GCF_001194135.2 Octopus bimaculoides | reverse complement strand
GGGGGGGAGGCGATGGACGAGGAGTGTATGAAGGAAGTGGGAGGGGGGCAGGAAATGTTTATTGAAATATATCTCCCATGTCTGTATGTATGTGTGTGTGTGTGCGCGTATCTGAGTGGATATGTGCATATATGTATGGTGTATGTGTGTGCTTTTGGTGTTCGTGTGTGTGTGTGTGTTTTTGTATGCGTGTGTGAGCATGCGTCTACATGTGTATGTGTTTGTATATATATATATATATATATATAAACAAAAGTAAATGAGTATATGCATATATACGTACAGGTATGTGCATACCGACATCCACCTGTATGTATAGGTGCATATCTGGGTACAGGACATTGCACACAAACGTAGACGAGAACACACGAGCCACATAGAGAACATTCTACTTCTTCAGCTACCCACGTTTTAACACCGGCGTTTCGACGAGCTTCGGGCAGGACGCAACGTTAAAACGGCTCGTCCCATGGATCGCAGATTAAATCTGTATACGCAAATTAAATCTAGCCATGGAGGAATGTAGTGGCGGACGAAAAACAAGACAGGAAAACAAACAGAAGGCTTTACGGCCATAT
>NC_069001.1:15213224-15215732 GCF_001194135.2 Octopus bimaculoides | reverse complement strand
TATATATATATATATATATAATTTATGCCTGTGTGTATATATATATGTGTGTGTATATATATATATGAGTGTGCATGCGTTTGGATTACAATGAACACATTAGATCGTTGACTGAATTTTTCATAGATAGTAACTTTATACTTCTCAATTTTAAGTAATTTAAGGTACTCACATACACACATATATACATTTATGTAGACAGGCAAACCCACACAAGCACACAAACATACAGCCATTCATGTGTGCAGACGAAAGGGAGGAGTATTCTGTAAACCATGCAGGTATTATATTTTTCTAATTTATCCACTAATGATTCATTGTTGAATTTATTTCATGTAGACGTAAAGCACGTCTGTGTGAAACTTTAAGTAACGCGCTTACAATGTCTAATCTGTAAACCATGAATCAGTGAATGTAAAATAAGGATAAAGACCCCATTCGGTTATGAACGACCATGTGATTGCACCTAGAAAGTTCCCATCCGAGGCACAAGTCTAGGCAAGTTTGTTTATAGAAGACCAGAAGTCGCCCATGCATACCAGCCCCCCCCCCATCCCCGCCATCACCGATGTTATCCAAGGGAAAGGCAAAGGCCAATACAGCTTGGTAGCAGTGATGTCGCAACTCATTTCTACAACTGGGTGAACTGGAGCAACGTGAAATAAAGTGTCCTGCTCAAGAACAAAACACACAGCTCGGTCCGGGAATCGAACTCACTATCTCATGATTGTGAGCCCGACGCTCTAACCACTGAGCCATGCGCTTTCACACAGTGAATGAATATACCTTTAAAGTATCTGTGTCGCCGCGTTGTGTCACCTACATGGAGAGGGGGAACTACAGTAAGAGGAGAAAATTGCGAGGAGACACAGTGACAAACGGATGAACTGGTAAGGGGACAAAATGAAAATTCAAATGTTTGAGGTATTTCTGCATATTTAGACGCAGTACCAAGATCAATGTTTCAAAAATAATGCCTACCATCCCCACTGGGTCTTCAGCAACTGCTCATCCTCGATGGAAGTTACGGATACTAGTTAGTCCACATTACTTTGTAAAGGGTCATAGGGCAGGTTTCCCAGTTTCTCTGGGGTATATCTATTCCTCCCTGGACGGGACGCCGGTCCGTTGTAGGATCACTCATTTTTACTAGCTGATTCGACTAGAACAACGTTGAATGAAGTGTTTTGCTCAAGAACACAACACATCCAGGAATCGAAACCACAATCTTACGATCACGAATCAAACATCCTAACCACTAACTCAAGCGCAGATGATTACAGATAACCGAGGCAGAATCTCCTACCTTTTGTAGAGCCTCAACCCTGCCCCATTTATGATTCGAACTCGTATTCGTTGCATACAAAGCAATTATGTGAACGAGTGCATTACATATCGTCTATCGCCACTACACAAGCAGAAAATTTTAGAAAGGAAACAAGTAATTGGTTGTGGTAGGAAATCCAATCGTAATTTCAGTGTTATCTACAAATCCATCATCTAATAT
This sequence comes from Octopus bimaculoides, assembly GCF_001194135.2. Lineage (NCBI taxonomy): Eukaryota > Metazoa > Mollusca > Cephalopoda > Octopoda > Octopodidae > Octopus > Octopus bimaculoides. The sequence goes on along the minus strand of NC_069001.1, from coordinate 15,214,225 downwards.
TTTCTCTGTTAACTATAGCTTTCCTTTAAATGTGTTAGCTATGAATTCATATAATATTTGCTGTTATCTACAAATCCATCTAATATTTTCTCTATTATCTTCAAATCCATCTTTTAATTGTCTGCGTTATCTACAAATTCATCAGTGGTGGTGGTTGAACGTTGCGGCCTGAATTCATGTTGTAATTTGAAGAGGTTGAAGTGTGGGTCAGTGATATCAAGGATGAAATATTCCAGAATTTTTAAGGATCTTTATAGTTAGGGAATGGGTATGTCTGACCATACATCATTTGGGCTTTTGTTCGGTTATAAAATTGTTACGATTTTACACAGGTTTCATATTCTGGTTGTTTGCCTGCATTTCGTTGAGTTGTTGCCGATGTTTTTGACGGTAGTGATTTCTTCAAAACGTTTTTGTCCCCATGACAATTTTTTTACCTACTGTATTTTGGATATCTGATAGAAACGAAACGTCAAAACCCTGGTCTCTCAGGTCGTCCCATAAGTTCTGTCCGAATTTTGAATAAAGAAAACAAGTGATCAAATGTTATATTTAATTGAAATTTAATCATCAATGTACTTCACCTGATTATCTGTGATTTCCTTCCATCTATTTACAAGCTTTTTAATCCTATCAATGTAAAACGCTTTTGGTTTCAAAGAGAAGAACTCTGAAATGTCAGTTTGGACCTCCTCCTGGCTTGCGAAAGTTATGTCCCCCAAATGATTCTGTAAACTACGAAACAAATCGTAGTCTGAAGGAGCAAGGTCGGGAGAATAAGGTGGATGAGGAATTTTTTCCCAACCAAGCTCTTCGATCCTCTGTGATGTGATCTTTGCAGTATGGGGTCGCACATTGTCCTGATGAAACATCACTCCTTTTCGATTCACTAAAGCGGGTCTTTTTTCTTCAAAGCTTGGTTCAAACGCTCTAATTGCTGACAGTAGACTTGAGCATTGATTGTTGCATTAGGTGGTAACAATTCAAAGTGAATTACTCCT
>NC_069001.1:15208940-15213050 GCF_001194135.2 Octopus bimaculoides | reverse complement strand
GACGATGAACAGTTGTATGGTTTGAACTAAGCTTTATTGCCAATTCTTCAGCTGATAATGCAGGATTTTCTTCAAGTAATGCCTCAAGGAGTTTATCATCAAACTCGACTGGACGTCCTGTTCGATCTTCATCTTCAAGGCTGAAATCTCCACTTCTGAATTTTGCAAACCATCTTCTGCAAGTTCTTTCATTCGAGCATTCTTTCCCATAAACTGAGTGTATGTTTCGAGTCGCTTCGGCTGCAGAGTTTCCTTTTTGTACTCATAAAGCATTATGTGCCTCAAGTGCTCTTTGGATACTTCTATGTTAAAAAGGGTTTTAATCAAAAAAATTTTAATTCTATTATTCTGTAAAATAATATTTAATTAGTTTAAACGTACACAAATGCATGAAAATAATTTTTAATTCCAATAGACATTCTGAAATACTATTAAATTTCATTCAGTTTTAAAACAGGTAAAAATCAGACAGAACTTATGGGATGACCTGATAGATCAGTAGTTCTCCACCAGGGTCTGCGTAAGAAAATTAGTGAATTGGGTTCACAGTATTACATTAAGAGGAAGTCACGAAAGAACTTTTCTTTGGATGCATTTATTGCGACAGTTAAAAAATAGTTAAGTTTCTTTCTCTAACGTTTTACATAGTTCATCCTACACAAGTTGATATGTGACAAACAAAATAGGAATTTTGAAAGAAGGATCAATAAAACTAGTTTTTAAACACCAAATGGCTATAAGGGGTCCACCAGAATAAAATAGTAATTAAAGGGGTCCATAGATAAAAAATGGTTGAGAACCACTGATCCGGATAAAAGGTTTGTGTATTTTATTTTGTGCAACTTTCTTCACGTGAAGAATCAAAACTTAGTGATCAGGGTGTTCATAATGTCCTGGGTTCGATTTCTGAGTCTAGCAGTGTGTTATATTCTGAGCAAGTTCCTTCATTTCCCGTTGCCTCACTCTTAATCTGCTCAACTATAAACAAGTCCCAACCGAGTGCAGATGATGCCCTCTCTCCCTTCAGCCGTCTATCTGTTAGTAGTTCTCTCTTCCTCCGGTATCCAGGATATTCTGTTGGGTCACGAATGAGGAAGCACTTAAAACGATTAACGAAACCATGCTACATGCTACCAACCCATATCCACTCGCGAGTAACGGTTGGTTGTATTTCACTCAGTTCATGTGTTCTTTCTGCGGTTTTTCGTGACTGAATTTCGAGAAATGTCTCCTAAGGGCGTTTGCTTGTTATTGCCGTGTGGGATGCAACATTTGAAGTTGTTATGGTGGCTCGAGGGCGTGCTGTGACCGATTTTGCAGTTAATTATTCTATATAATATTTCACAGTTAGTTTTTCTGGTTTATGTTTTATACGACCGTTTACGTGGTTTCAAATTTTTCTTTGTTTTATTTATTTATTTATTTATTTGTTTTGTTATTTCATTGATTCGTTGTTTGATCTTTTATCTTTTGTCTTTTGTCTCTTGTTTCAATCATTGGACTGCGGCCATATGAAGCACTGCCTTGACAGGCTTAGACGAACAATTCGACCTCAGGACTAATCTAATTTTTAAAGGCCTGATACTTATTCTAGCGTTCTCTTTCATCCCAACCGAAAAGTTACGTGGACGCAAACACCGGTTGTCACGCGGTGATGATGGGGTGGGGATAAGCACAAAAATACACGTACATACATACATACATACATGCATGTATACATGCATGCATACATACATACACACATGCATACATACATTCGTACATACGTGCACGCATGCATATATAAATACGACGGTCTTCTTTCGGTCTCTCTCTACCAAATCCACTCACAAGGCTTTGGTTGGCTCATGCCTATAGCAGAAGGCACTTGCCCAAGGTGCCACGCAGTGGACTGAACCTGGAACCATGTGGTTGGGAAGCAAACTTCTTATCACACAGCCACGTCTCCGTCTATGATGACGTTGTGTTTTATTTCAGGTTATGGGTGATTTTTATGTATTAAGATAGTCTTTGTTTTATCTTTTCTATTTTCTATGAGCTTGCCTATTTCTGATGACCATTTCGGGTTGTCGTGAGGAATACACTTTGGCAATGTTGCCATGATGGTGACTTCGTCGTTGCTGAATTCTAAAAGCCTCGATTCAGTTTTTTGATGATATTCGTTCCATTTTGTGCTTCTCTTTTTAATTCTATAAAATAAATTTCAAATTCTTTATCAACGCGGTTTTATAGATATTTCATCAGGACAATGAAATATTGACGGTTTTATAGATATTTCAAAATTATGATGCCATGATGCTAGGTGTTTCCATTATTTTGTTAAACTCCTGTATACATATGCTTCTGTATCTGTGTTTGTCCTTCCACCATCGCTTGACAACTGATGTTGATGTGTTTACGTCCTCGTAAATTAACGGTTTGGCAAAAGAAAATGACAGAATAAGTACTAGGCTTACTAAGAATAAGTCCTGGGGTCGATTTGTTCGACTAAAGGCGGTGCTCCAACATGGCCGTAGTTAAATGACTGAAACAAATAAAAAATAAAAGAATATATATATATATATATATATATATAACAATTGTAGCGTGGAAGGTGTTTATAAGCCATTTAAAAACACAAAAACCGTTAGATTCAACATTTAAATTTAATTTGCCAAAATATTTCGTCGCTTTGAGACTGTGACCTGTTCACTGACAAAATTCCGTGATGCAGCACGTACCGGCACACGATCTCAGATCAGGTCACTTGCTATGCAAGTACATCTCCATGAATATATATATATATATATATAAATATATATATATATATATAGATATAGATATATATATACTTATGCATATATATATGTATATACAAGCTTGGTTTTCTAGTGTAGGTTGTATGGTTCTGTGTGCGATTGTATGTGTGTGTGTATGCATGTCTTTCTCTATGTGAGTGTGTGTGGTTGCATCGGTGTGTCTGTGCGTGTGGGCATGTGAAAGAGAAACAGAGAGAAAGAGTGAATGAGTGAGAGAAAGAGAGACAGGGAGTCCTTGTGGCTGTCACCTTCGTCGTTATGGTTTAACTCCAGGTCAGTGCGGATTGAGCATACTGCATGATCAATAGCTTTCCAAAATTGACCATCCCATCTTTTTGCATATCCATCACCACATTGATGTCCGATGTGTCCTTCCAGTCTTCAGAGGGTCGAGTGCGTTTTCAGGCAGTTTGACTGTTATATCTAATATTTCATGTATATATACATAGATACATATACATATACATATATACATATATATATATATATGTGTGTGTGCGCGTGTGTGTGACTCATTCACTCACCTTCTCGCTGTCTGTCTCTTTCTGTCTCTCTCTTTCTGTCTCTCTCTTTCTCTCTCTGTATCTGTTGGTCTGTCTCTCACTATACACACACACACACGCACGCACGCACACACACACACACACACACACACGCACACACACACACACACACACACATACTTACAAAATGACACCTTGAAGGCTGTTTAGTTGGCGAGCGTGTGTGTATGGAATTCTGTATACATACATGTCTGTATAGTTTTATAGAATTTGCTTTTTCTTTTATACGTGTATGTGTACGCCTGTATTTATGTGTGCATTCGGATGTGCTGAATGCACGTCTAGAAGTATAGAGACCTTATTCTCGTACTTCATAGTATAGAGACACATACATACATATATGTATCTACATATACCCACAAACGTACACATACGCACTAATACATACAAAAATACGTACTGATACAAACACACACATGCATATATTAGCAAACAAATGTCCACATACATATATTTCCGCAGCTTTTGGGCTGGGCATCCAATTGTTCATTCTTACATACAATAATTCATTTATTCACATAAACACACGCACACACACACACACACACACACACACACACACACACGCTCACAAATATACACACTTCATGCACATACATACTTCACGCACATACATACATACATACATACATATACACATATATATTACGTCATATGTAAACAAACATAAGTTTGTTTTTGAAGCGTTGAAATGTATTGTACAACAAGTTGAAAGATATTTTTTTCCTCAACACATAAATACTGAACAG
>NC_069001.1:15203886-15206391 GCF_001194135.2 Octopus bimaculoides | reverse complement strand
ATATATATATATATAATATATATGTGTGCGTGTGTGTGTGAGCGCGTGTACATAAATGTGCGTGTATATATATGTGTGTGTATGTGTGTGTTTGTACTCTTCCCCTCTCTCCGTCTCCCTTTCTCTCTCTATATATTTATATCTACATATATATGCGTGTAGGGGTGTATATATGGGTGTATGTATGTTTGCGTGTCTGTATATAAGTGTGTGTACGGGCGTGTGGAAACGTATATATGTATGTATACATATATATATGTGTGTGTGTGTGTATTTGTGTATTTGTGTGTGTGTGTGTGTGTGGGGGGTGTATTTGTGTGTGTGTGTGTGTGTGTGTGTTTACTGAGTCGGGGTTGCGCAGTGAATAAAGTGCGGTTTCATGAAAAGGCAAGGTATAGAAGAACCTGTGAAATATTCACCCAAAATACTAAATGGAAGAACGTAAAAAAAACAAAAAAGAAATGTAAAAAAGAGTAAAAAAAGTGCAAAGCAAAATGATACATAACTGACATTGTTATTTTGGGGTTCGTGAAGTGGAGTTTGGAATCAGATTTGGTAAATACAGGAACACAGGAATATTCTGTTACCAAAGTGAAGGAATTACTGGCAAGAAGATATTACTGTGGAGACAGAAAACAAACATATATATATCAGCATCACTAACAGACACGAACAGGCGAAATGGCTATATTTGATAAGGTGTGAGTCGTTTTGGCACAAACGTTTTGGCGTCGTCCATTTGCAATCGCTCATTCAAAGCTGACTTGTTTGACAGTAGACGTTTTAATGCGTTTCTCATTCTCTGTTTCCTCTCTGTCTCTGTCTGTCTCTCTCACCATCTATCTATCTATCTATCTATCTATCTATCTATCTATCTATCTATCTATCTGTCTGTCTGTTTGTCTGTCTGTCTATGCGTATGGGAATATTTCTTTTTATGAGTCTGAGAAGAAGCAAAGTGTTTATGCCAATCGCGTTCGATTAATAAGTTGTAATGCCTCTTTCTCTCCATATTTCCTCCTCCTCATTCTCCTCATTCTCTCTCCCCCGCTCTCTCTATCTCTGTCAGTATGTGTATATTCCTGCCCACACGCATATGTGTTTTGCCACAAGTGCCAAAAAGTACTGCCGCCAAAAATAGGCCGAATATCCAGTCAGTCGTGCCAAATCATCTCATTCAGATATTACTAATATATTAGATTGCCGACAAAATTTTCGCAATAATTTATTCAAACTAAAGAAGGTCGAGCCGTAATCTTCTCAAAAGATTCCGACACCCGAAAGAAAGGGATATAAAGTTATTCCAAGACCGTTCAGACTTGTTCTGAATGCTTGAAACATAGTGACCAGACTGTGCTAATGGCACCCAAAAGCGAAATAATGGTATGAAACAGACTGCCCCCACTGCGTCGGGTTTGAAGAAGCTGCTCCCAAGAAGAAACAACAGGGCTGAAGTCTTTTAAAGGCGTTTTCAGACAGTCTTGGGTCCCCTTATTAACTTCATTCATCCATCTAACAACGCATTTTAACTGACAGAATTCCCTATAAAGGATTTACTTTGAGACGTGATGGTCTGGCGTGTCTAGCCTGTCAACCCACTGAAGGGAGCCAAATCCTTTCTGTTAACTTAGAAACGGGATCAGACCGACGAGTTTCACTGTTATTTGAACATTTATTATTATTCTCCTTTCTTATGCACTGCTGTTGATAGCAGCCTCTAGCCCTCACCTCGAGCCCTCACCTCGAGCCCTCAATCACTCGAGAGAGTTTTGGAGGTGCCGTAGTTATGACATACAGTACGTTTGGCGCATCTGAAGATAGAGGAAGAGCCCGTTATATTTTCAGTCACAAACAGAATCCACCGACAGGCTTCTATACAGTTTCCATCTTCAGTTTTACTCACATGGTGTAGGTCGACCCGAAGCTATAAAGAATGATGTTAGCTCAAGATACCACACTGTGGGATCGAACTCTGTGTCTCATAGTTGTCAAGTGAAACGCTTAACCATTCAACCATACTACGCCAATAGGACACACGTTCTACATTATATCTTTTATTTGTCAAAGTCTGGTGCTTCTGCTATCATAGTTTGGTGCTTCTACTATCGGGCTCTTTTGCCGAAAACAGATATGGGATATAAACAAACCAACACTGGTTATCAAGCGGTGTAAGTGTGTGTGTGTGTGCGACATACACAAACATATAGACACATACACATATATACATACACACATTTACACACACGCGCGCGTGTGCACGCACGCACATGCACAATGGGCTTCCACATAGTTTCCGTCTATCGAATTCACTCACAAGGCATTGGTCAAATGGAGTTACATTAAAAGGCACTCACCTAACGTGCTGGTTAGTGGGTCAGAACCTGAAACCATTTGGTTGCAAAGCTCGATTCTTAACAACACGGCCATGGCAGCGCCTATCCCAAAAAGAGGAGAGAGAGAGAGAGAGAGAGAGAGAGAGAGAGAGAGAGAGAGAGAGAGAGAGAG
>NC_069001.1:15202342-15203444 GCF_001194135.2 Octopus bimaculoides | reverse complement strand
ATATATATATATATATATATATACACGCACATACGTATTTATACACTTACATATGTATATATGGATATATTTATACACATACACAATTGTAGATGTGTGTACATATAGACTTATACGCAGTTAACTACATAACGAACTGCTTCACACACGTATATGCCTACATGAGCACGCGTACACATATACATACATATATAAATATGTATATACATACATATATACATACATATATACATACATATATACATACATGTATACACACACACACACACACACACATACACACACACACACAGGGATGTCGCCAGTACCGGTGTGTATAAAGTGTATGTCTTTCTTGGTCAAACACACGGACGCGCGCACACACATACATACATACATACATACATACATATATATATATATATATATATATATATACATGCAGGCGCACATACGCACATAATCACTTATACATACATATACTCATGCAGAGGAAAACAGCAAAGATAAATAAATAAACCATACATGCATGCATACATACAGATAGAAACCTACATACATCATATATATAGACACATACATGCATTATATATACGTACATAGATACACATATACCTATATATATATATATATATATATGTGTGTGTGTGTGTGTGTGTGTATGCATGTAAGTATGTATGTATGTATGTATGTAAGTATGTATGTATGTATGTATGTATGTATGTATGTATGTATGTACCTATCAACACAGGCAGCAGTCAAAGCCAAGCAGACGATAGTGTTGTGTCGTCTGCTAGCAGTTTTTCACTCTCTTTCTGTCAGGAGAACAATGGTTGCCGAACACGGCGTAATGTATTTGTGTTCTTTGAATCTTTTGTAGAGAGTTTGGAGTAGATGGAAGTACGGTTTGTTGTTGAGCTTACTGATTACTGTATATAAACACTGTACTTCATACAACACTATAATGAATCCTATTTATTTCATCTCCCTCTGTCTCCATCTTTTCTACTTCGCGTTCCTTTGGTATCTGCTTTCCAAACACGCACGCGCGCACGCACACACACACACACAGAGACACACACACACACACACATACACACACACACACACACACACACACACA
>NC_069001.1:15198242-15202114 GCF_001194135.2 Octopus bimaculoides | reverse complement strand
ATATATATATATATATATATATATATATATACATGCATATATGCATATATATGCATATATATATATACACACACACAAACACACACATATAAACACATACACACACACATACAGGGTGCGTAAGATATTCGAGGACAGAATTATGTAAAAAAAAAACAGATATATAATAACAGATAATAACTTCATTTATTAAAAAATGCTATGAGGCTAAAAATAAACCTTCCTTTCTATAATGTTATTCAATAAAGCCACCTTCAGCTTCAACATCTGCTTCTATATGAGATCTAAATCATCTACATGCTCGAATCAAGTGGTCCTGTTTCATTTTGGACATTACTCTGAATATGGCAGCTTCAACAACGCTCCACATGTAATAGTCCAAAAGATTGAGATCTGGGGAATTAGGAAGCCAAATGTTAGGGGTTATGTGATCATGAACATTTTCAGCCATCCATTCCTGTGTTACTAGAGCCATGTGTGATACTGCAGAGTCTTACTGAAACACATATGGCCTTATGTTGCATATACTGACTATCCAGGGCTTAATTATTTCCAGGACCTCAATGTAGGTGGCAGAGTTAACTCTAAGGCCTTGTGGAAAGAAGCAAGGAGGCATTACATGTCCTTCATTGCAGACAACCCCTAAAACCATGACAGTTGCAGGAAATTTTGAATGCATAACACTTGGAACTTCAGAAAGGTCAACACATAAACATCTGTCATTTTTTCTGTTAACATTTTGATCTTGGTCGAAGTTTTTCTCGTTTGAGAAAAACCAAATCAAATCTTCTGCTGGATTTTTCAGTTTGTTTAGGAACCTTTTAGATCTGATGTAGCGATTTTCTTTTACTTTTTCTGACAAATTGACCTTTCCTCATCATATAAGACTTATATATGATGTCTTCGCGAACAATATTTTTGACTGTTTCTTCTGACACATGGAGATCTTTTGCAATTGACCTCATGGACTTTCTGGGATTGTAATGAATGGTCTGTTGAACTTGCTGGATAAACTCAGGTGCTCTAATGATTTCAGAGCGTTTAGAATGCTTTTTATGCTTTGATACTGGTGATACGTTTCCATTTTCAATCTCTAGCTCCTTACAAGCTTTTAAAACTCGAGATATTTCTAAATCACTATGCTCAGCCTTTATAACCACAATAACAGCATGGCTCTTCATTTCTTGAGTAAGTTCAGTGTCTGCCATTATTATTTTCTGAAACAAAAATTATACAGTTACCAAAAAATGCAGCAGTGACCTCCAAATGGTGTCCTCAAATACCTTACACACCATGTATATATACTTATACATATATGCATACCTATCTATCTATCTATCTATCTATCTATCTATCTATCTATCTATCTATTTATTTACATACATATATACATGCATACATACATATATACATGCATACATACATACATAAATACATACATACATACATACATATACGTGTGTGCGTGTGTGTGTGTGTGTCTTTGTGTCTGTGTTTGTGCCGCTATAACCGCTTGACAACCGGCGTTGATGCAGTTACGTCCCCGTAACTTACCGGTTCGGCAAAAGACCGATAGAATAAGTACTAGGCTTAAAAAATAAGTCAAACCTTTGTTTTCCAACCAGTCGCCATGCTTGACCGCTAAATTCACAATTTTTAAAATTCTCTCTCTGTTTATATTATCTTATTCATTTCTGTTGTAGAGCGTAAACTCGTATCGTAAAAGACTTTCTCACTTTCCCGAGCGTCAAACTAATACACATGCTTGTCGTTCATACACCTGTCTTTTGTCTTTTGTTTTTCTGTAAATTTCAATTAAAAAATAAGTAGAGGTTACAGCTGTTTCGTAATTTACTCCTTCTTGCATCAACTTTGCTGCAAATATAAATAAATAAATATATATATATATATATATATATATATATATATATATATAAAACTTACGCACACACACACTCACACACGCATACATAAAGACAGATGCACAACAGGCACACGTACATCCACCCATACATACATATGCACAATATACTCATATACATTCATATACATTCATACAGTCATGGAATGATGTGCAGAAGTGAGAAGAGTATTCTTTAGACCGCATCATTCGGAAGTAATTTTTTCTAAATAACAATGTTCAGGGGTGGGGCTGGGAATAAAGAACAGCAAAAAAAAAAAAAAAAAAAAAAGTCACTAAATTTTATAGATGATTTCAGCTATGATATAAAGATTATTTAAAAAAAATGTTCCCAAATGCATTCCAAGAAGAGACAAATTCATTAAACCTTGAAAATACATTAACTTAGATTTAGAATGGCGGAAATAGGATTAGAAAATGTCACGGCAAAACATTGGCAAGAAAAGCTTCTATACCTACACGGCCAATATTTGACAAGGCTAACCATAGAGGAAATAGATGAATAAAGTAACTCAGATTTGATGGCGAAGACTAAGGAAAAGGTTGAAGGTTTTTGAATTTTTTGTTTCCTTCTTTTTTTCATTCTTTCTTTCATATACTTTCTTTTGTTTTTTTTTCTGGTCTTGGAATAAAAGCCAAAGACTTTTCTTACCAGAAACTATGATATGCTTATACGGAGAAGAGCGTAAAAGGGTATGTGTACACACATATACACACTCGCATACATAGATGCATAAATATTCATACGCACACATGCACATACACACGCACACACACATACACGCATGCGCACACACATACATACACACACACTCATAAAATGAGTCAAAGAATGGAGGTAATAGCATTACATTTATTCCTTCATTACGATCGTTTCAACAACACATAGTTCAGATATAAAGGACTGTGTAATATTACAATATACATGGAGGGACGTGGCTTAGTGTTTACAGCGTACGGCTCACGACCGTAAGGCTATGAGTTCAAATCCCTGGCGACGCGTTGTGTCCTTGAGCACGGTACTTTATTCCAGCGGGCAAAAATGAGTAATATTTCAAAAGACCAGCCTTGTCACGTTCTGTGTCAGGCTAAATCTCCCTGAGAACTACATTAAAGGTATGCGTGTCTGTCGATAAATTAAGTACCAGTTACGCACTGGAGTCGATCTAATAGACTTAATCCCTTTGTCCGTCCTTGTTTGTCCCCTCTATGTTTAGCTCCTTGTGGGCAATAAAGAAATAGGATAAACTGGAACCCTCGTTGTCGTAAATGATGGAGTGCCATTATTACAACATATTAAGGCGGCAATTTGCCTTTCATCCTTTCGGGGTCGATAAATTAAGTACCAGGTACGCACTGGGGTCGATGTAATCGACTTAACCCGTTTGTCTGTCCCTGTTTGTCCCCTCTATGTTTAGCCCCTTGTGGGCAATAAAGAAATAAGAAACGTTACGACTTCCACTGTGTTCGACTTGTCCTTTCAGCCTTTTGGAGTCGATAAAATAAGTACCAGTTGAGCAGTGGGGCCGATGTAGTCGACTCGCCGCCTTCCTCAAAATTGCTGGCCTTGTGGCAAAATTTGAAACTAATATTACAACGCATTATATGCCATCCATGTTTATCTCCTTAGACACTACACCCACAAATATTATTTGGTATGAAAGTCAATAGGATGTAATGTATACACATAAGCGTATATATACATGTATATATATATACATATATACACACACACATACATATATATATGTATATGTGTGTGTATATATGTGTGTGTATATATGTGTGTGTGTATACTCTTTTACTCTTTTACTCCTTTACTTGTTTCAGTCATTCAACTGTGGCCATGCTGGAGAAACGCCTTTAGTTAAACAAATTGACTATACATACATACACACACATATATATATACATACATACATATATATATATATATATATATATATATATA
>NC_069001.1:15190299-15192432 GCF_001194135.2 Octopus bimaculoides | reverse complement strand
GGAGGACATTTAATCTGGGGACCAAGGATAATTTCCAGAAATCTCTGGCTTGGCAGTGCTAACGAAAGGCATTGCTGGTTCGAAACAAACTCTATAAGCTCGAAAGCGCTGTTAGCCAGTTATACGCGCAGAGCGACGAGGCTGTTCTGCACGCGTTTATCAAGTCTTTGAACATTGGTGACTTGTAAAGTTATGTTGAAAAGCAGTCAAGTGTGGGACAGATTCATAGTGTAAATAACTAAAATTAAAGTATATCTAAATAACATTTTTTTCTTAATACTTTTTATGTAATGGTCGAAGGAAGCTCTGGCTTTCTTTAGGAATGGTCGACATAACCATTTATGATACAGAATCTGGGAGCTTATTTCAGTTCAGGAGTGAATCGGCATCATGTATCACTTAGTCCCAAACCCATGTCATATAGCTTCAATAGAATGCTGTATCACCAACAATAACGTGATTTCTCTAAGACATCACCCAGTAATTTATCAAGTCCATTTACACATTTCTCCATAAATATTGCTGTTATGACTTCCCTTCCTTATTTTATGCCTTCATCGTAGATGGGTAGATTCGCTAGTTATTCTGTTGTGTGTGGTGCATGCAATATGAGTTGTGTAATTTTAATGGACTTTAGCATAGAATATGTTGCATGCGTTGTGTTGTTTTATTTTAGAAGGTGCTTATAACAGAAAGTGTGTGTTGTGTGTGAAGATCGCTCGATCTGAGCTATTCTATTGAATTGATAGTGTCATGAACAAGAGGTGGGCTGTTCCTAGCAGAGATATTTTTAGGGCAGTGTGTAGTGTCGTGAGTCTTGGGATGACTTCTAGTGCCATTGCTTTCACGCTCACGCTCCACATCTTGAATATTTTAGTTTCAAGGACATCATATTTTAACAGTTTCTCCAGCCCCTTCCGGGAAATATTTTCATCAGAAGGGATTGTAATATCTACCAGTGTGCATGAGTTTGTTTTCTAGTTCTTTATTATCATTATGGTAACTAAGCAAGAGAGCAGCACATGCCATCAAAATGACACCGAGGCTCAAATATACAAAGTCCAATTTATCCATCATGACTATTCGTCAGATAAGCGTAAACCAGGCACATGCATCACAACCATATGTGCGCGACATTGTGATCCCATGTCGAGATAAACAGCGCATGATCTTGCAAGTGGGAATCAGAGTTTTCTTCAGATCGAGTAGCCCATCCCGCTCAATAGGTCCCTGAACAAGGGTTGTTTAAGGATGTTGAACGGAACACCTACGTTTCCAGAGGTGAATTATTCAAACCCCAAAGAATTCCTCTCAACATACAGTTATGATGCTCCCCCACTACTTCTGCTCGTGATCAGAGATGTACATATCGGCAGCAACTAAGGAACTTGCTCAATTGGTTAAGGTCAAGTAACTGACAAGCAAATCTGCAATATTGAGTAGAATATCTGCTGTAGCCCATCTTTTTATACCAAGACAAAACATGTACATGATAACATAAAGCCATGAGGGCCACTGCCTCGTACAGCATCATGGCATCCTGGTTTTGCATCATGGCATCCTGGTATCACTATTGTTATCATCATTGATAATAAAGATAATAAATTATTATCGCATTCGGTAAGGCGGCGGGCTGGCAGAATCGTTAGCGAGCCGGGCGACATGCGTACTGTTACTTCGTCTGTTGCTTCATTCCGAGTTCAAATTCCGCTGAGGACGACTTTACGTTTTATCCTTTCGGGATCGATAAATTAAGTACCAGTTGAGTGCTGAGGTCGATGTAAACGACTGCCTCCCAACCTCTTCCTATAAAATTCAGGCCTTGTACCTATAGTAGAAAGGATTATTTTATTTGATCAGTTCCTTGATCTTCTGCCTGTTCTGTTTGACGGTGTGTTTGAGGTTACAGCTTTGGCGAAAAAGAAACCACACGCACACACACATATCCACACAAGAACAATAGCTTTTCCGCAACAGGGTGGTGGCAGAAAACACGCGCGCGCACACATAGAATGAATGAGAAATTGTGGTGTGGGTTATATAAGTTTAAGTATGGTTTCGGTAGTAATCAATGGCAAATATCCTCCTCCTCGTTCGCCTCGTCATCGCCCTCCTCCCCCTCGTCCTCTTCGT
>NC_069001.1:15185769-15186515 GCF_001194135.2 Octopus bimaculoides | reverse complement strand
TCATCATCATCATCATCATCGTCATCATCATCGTCATCGTCATCGTCATCATCATCGTCATCACCATCGTCGTCGTCATCATCATCATCATCATCATCATCATCATCGTCATCATCATCATCATCGTCATCGTCATCATCATCGTCATCACCATCGTCGACGTCATCATCATCATCATCATCATCATCATCGTCGTCATCATCATCATCATCGTCGTCATCATCATCATCATCATCATCGCCATCATCATCGTCATCATCATCATCATCATCGTCGTCGTCGTCATCATCATCATCATCATCATTATCAACAGCAGCAGTAGCAGCAGCACCCTATCATGATGGATGATTAAGATGAAGTGCGAAGTCTTCCACCATCTTCGTTAGCCTTGGTCTTAATGATGTTTATGGTGGTTACTTGTTGTTCGGGAGTGTTCTGGAATCTGTATGTTTAAATATGTATATATATGTGTGTGTGTGTGTGTGTGTGTATATATGCGTGTGTGCGTATTTCATCATTTGTATTCAGTATTTCTGAGAGTGGGTGGTAGCAGTGGTGGTGCAGGTATGTATGTTTATTATATACATACATACATTCATACATACATATATACATATATAAATATATATAAGTATATATATATACATATATAAGTATATATATATTAGTATTATATATATGTATATATATGTATATGTATATATATGTATATATATATATATATATATATATATATATATATATAT
>NC_069001.1:15184494-15185359 GCF_001194135.2 Octopus bimaculoides | reverse complement strand
TATATATATATATATATATGCATTTATAAGCACACTTTGTATAGCTGTCCATGTGGCTATCTCACTCTCTCTCTCTCTCTATAAGTGTATGTTAATATATATGTATGCATACACACACACACAGACACACACACGCACACATATGAATATTCCTTTTTTAAATAATCATATACATAGATATATAGATATATGCACATACACACGCATACGCTTGTACATAGAGCTGTTTACAACAATTTTTTTTTGTTTTTTTTAATATGCTATTGTTGTTTTCTAAATGCGTTTGTTAAAATGACATTCAAGTTTTTAGCGGATTTCTTGGCTGTGGAATATGTTATGAAGAGGATTTACTGAGTACCGGGGTCTCTCATTATTTACTGACAAAAATATAATAACTCCTGTGGGGTGTGGTAAGAAGTCTTGTTTCCAGCTACATAGTTTGGGGTTCATTCCCATTGCATAGCGCCTTGGGCAAGTGTTCGCTACAATAGCCTTGGTTTGACTAAAGCGTTGTGGGTGGATTTCGTAGGCTAAAGCTGAAAGAAGCTTGTCGTACGTATCTGTATGGGATTTGGGGCGAGTTGTGTCCTCTGTCTATGAATTTCGGATGTTTTAACAGCCGGCGATTTGAGGGAGCCATCGCCACTGCACTAAAAAGCAGCCTACCGGCGAACAAGCGGATCTGGGACAAGAACGCAAAACATCCAGACAGTTAGATGATACAAAAAAAAATGGACAACAAAACATCCAGACAGACGATACAAAGAAAACAAGGACAAGTCATTCGGAGTTTTCTATCCTCAGTCGAGTTCCAGATTATCTTTGCAATTTCGACACACACACACACACACACACACACATATAT